>NC_035442.2:38006408-38277599 GCF_002127325.2 Helianthus annuus
CCAGTCTAGTCTCCCTACCCAGATTCGAAATGCTCAGATTGAAGCTCTGAAACCGGAGAACATCAGGGCTGAGTCCCTGCGAGGATCGAGACAGCAACTAGAACAGAAAGAAGACGGCGCCTACTATGTGGCAGGGCGCATTTGGGTCCCACTTTACGGAGATCTACGAGAGCTTGTGATGGACGAAGCCCATAAGTCCCGTTATTCAGTACATCCTGGTTCAGATAAGATGTACCACGACTTAAGAACCACATACTGGTGGCCTGGCATGAAAGCCCACATAGCAGCCTACGTGGGCAAATGTTTGACCTGCGCAAGAGTCAAGATCGAGTGTCAGAAACCAGCAGGCCTACTACAGCAACCGGAAATCCCGAAGTGGAAATGGGAGCAAATCTCCATGGATTTTGTTACAGGGCTACCTAGATCCCAACGCGGGAATGATACTATTTGGGTGATAGTAGATCGATTGACTAAGTCTGCACACTTTCTGGCTATTAAGGAAACAGACAAGTTCTCAACCTTGGCAGAAACCTATTTAAAAGAAGTAGTCTCCAGGCACGGGGTGCCAACTTCTATTATTTCCGACCGAGACGCTCGTTTTACTTCCGAGTTGTGGCAAGCTATGCACAAATCCTTTGGCTCACGTTTGGACATGAGCACCGCTTATCACCCGCAGACGGATGGGCAGTCTGAACGCACCATCCAAACCCTGGAAGACATGCTTAGAGCATGTGTGATCGATTTTGGTAAGAACTGGGAGAAGCATCTACCGCTGGTGGAATTCTCCTATAATAACAGCTACCACACCAGTATTCAGGCGGCACCTTTTGAGGCATTGTACGGTCGTAAATGCCGATCACCACTCTGCTGGGCGGAAGTCGGCGATAGTCAACTCACAGGCCCAGAACTAGTGGTTGATACAACGGAAAAGATTTCCCAGATCAAGCAACGCATGGCGGCAGCTCGTGACCGTCAGAAAAGCTACGCTGACAAGCGTAGAAAACCGTTAGAATTCCAGGTCGGGGACCGGGTTCTACTTAAAGTCTCACCCTGGAAGGGTGTGGTCCGTTTCGGTAAACGGGGCAAGCTGAATCCACGGTATGTTGGACCATTCGAAATTACCGAGAAAATCGGTAAGGTAGCTTATAGATTGAACCTGCCTGCAGAGCTGAGTGCAGTGCACAACGTTTTTCACGTATCTAACCTGAAGAAGTGTTTGTCGGATGAAACACTTGTAATTCCTTTTAAGGAACTAACGATTGATGAACAGCTACACTTTACTGAGGAACCGATTGAGATCACGGATCGAGAGATCAAAACCCTCAAACGTAGCCAGATACCCCTTGTACGAGTTCGTTGGAACTCACGGCGCGGCCCAGAGTTTACCTGGGAGCGGGAGGACCAGATGAAGTCCAAGTATCCCCAGTTATTCCCAAACGAAAACCCCAGCACTGAAGCTACAACCGAATTTCGGGACGAAATTCCAAACTAACGGGGGGATGATGTGACACCCCGTTAAAACACGCTAGCTTGGCAGTGGCTGCTTCAACTTTCGGGACGAAAGTTCTTAAAACTTGGGGATAATGTGACACTCTAGGTTTTTCCGAACGAACACCTTGTAATATTTTGTGTATATAAATATTATTAAATGGAAACGTGATCTTTATTTGCTTAATGTGTGTTGAATGTACGTATTATATATAAATGTACGTGAGTCGAGACCATGACTCGCAACCGGGCGGTTGCGAGTGGGCCTTTGGGCCGTAACCGGTTTGGGCCGAAACCCCAAGCCCAACCCGAAAACCCCCCTTGTATAAATCCCCAACCTTCTCCTCACTTTCCCTCATTTGTTACACCACACATCCACACTTCTCCTATTCTCTCTCTCACTAGTAAACCTTCAACAACAACCATTCTCTTCTTCCTCTTTCGGTTCAAGCTTGGATCTCGGACAAGAGAACTCGGACAAGTTCATCACCACTAACTCGGACACTCCATCTTCTCGGTTCTTTTCCTTGTTTACGGCTCCTTCTTCTCTACCCGGTTAGTGTTATCTTTTGTGTTTAAGATGTATGTATGTTGTATGAACTAAGAAATGCTTGATTAGTAGTTTTTGTATGACTTTTAGGATGATTTGTGAAACTTGACTATATGTGAAAACCCTTGTGTACAAAGCTTGATAACATGTTTAAATGACTAACAAATAATGATCTAAGAATGATAATGGCTAACCATACCATGCTTCTTTATTTCTTGCAAGAATGATGATGATTAAACATAAGATTTTCGGCTATATAATGTATGTTTTCTTGTTTTGCATCATGATCTTGTCGAAAATATGTGATTTTCGGTTCATAAATGTGTGATTATGTTGGCATGAAAACCCTAGAAAACTATGAACATTTGATGAACTAGTTGAAGATGTTTTGAAGATTCAAAATTGGCAAAGTTTAATCTATGTTTACTAGTATTCAGATTAGGAAAAAGTGTTAGTGAAACCTTATTGGTAGTTTCCTAATCTGGGCCTGATTTCTTGGTACAAAATTGGACTGTCATATCTGCATCATCACGTGTACATGAAACGGACAGCTTCCGACTCGCAACCACGGCATTACGACTCGAGACCACGCCGTTGCGACTCGCAACCATAGCATGACAAGTCGAAACCACGAGATTGCGACTCGAGACTACGACCGTTGCGACTCGCAACCACAGCGTGATGACTCGAGACCACGCGGTTGCGACTCGCAACCATAACGTGACAAGCCGAAACCACCTGGTTGCGACTCGAGACCAGCTGGTTGCGACTGGGCCGTCCACTTTGGTTATTGGGCCATTTTGTGTTCACTTGGACTATCTGTTAAATGGACTATGTGTTGCTGTGTTCTGTTTGACTGTGTTACTGTTAGGGCCGGCCCAATAACCCCATGACTATTTACTTGTATGCAAGTTACGTGCCTATATGTGTTTTTACGTGAATGCTTGTACACCGAACCTGACCTATACCGGTAACCATGTTAGGACGTGGTGACCAACGTGATTGACAAGTAACCTAAACCTACCGAGCAACCCAAGGTGAGTTCACAACTTAAAAGCATGCGTCCCGGTGGTTTGGGACACGAGACTAAAACAATCCTATCCCCTGGTAAAAGGGGATACCATTTACATACCTTCCCTAGTTATTGGGAACAAAACTTACTTTTCCTTCCCTGGTATTGGGAAACCTTTTGGTTAATTACTGTTTATACGGATTGCAACTAACGGCACTAAACGAAACTCTATCACTCAAGTCCCTACTACAAATACCGATTAGTCGCCGGGATCAGGCGAACGGGTTATTAGTTGATAGCGCTATTTAGGTGTTTACCAGCCTCACACCGTGCCCTGGTTTGGGATCGGTCGTGAACTAATGTACTCAGATATCCGTCAATGATGATAGAACATTGACATCGGGGCATCCTGCGGATACGCAACGGTTACTTAGTGTTCGGTATTGGAAAAACAGTTTAGTCGCTAACTTTTGGGGTAGCTCCCCATGGCATGTATAAACGGATAAATTAACCGGTGAAACAAGTTTTTGGAAATTAAAACTGGACAACTAGTGAACTCACTCAGCATTATTGTTGACCCCTTACTGCATGCTTGCAGGTAACCCGTGACGAAGGAGCTTGCTGCTTGGGAACGTGTAGTGTCTGTTCACCCTTGTGTTGGGTGTTACCTTATTTTGAATTATGAACTTTGTTTAAACTACTTTACTTATGCTTCCGCTACTTATCAACTGTTTGAACTTAAAACCTTAAACTCTGGATTTGATATTTGCTAATCTTATGGTTAGTAAGTACTACTGTTGTTATCAACTTATTTATTCAGTATAATTGGTGGCTGGATCCTGGTCAGTCACGCCCTCGAAGCGGGTGTTATCCGCAGGTGGATTTTGGTGGTGTGACAGATTGGTATCAGAGCCATTGGTTATAGTGAACTTGGTTTTAAAAGGGGAAAATCTTTTTGGAGAAAACCAGACTATAACCCGTGACTCGTGACGACACTACACTCCAAGTGCAAGGCTCGACACATTTGACCTCATAGCTCGGACTAGTGTTTACTTGTCTGCTTTATGTTTCCTGTATGCTATACGTACTAGTGTGCCTAAACTAGATAGATACACCTCTCTCTTCTATCTCATTCTCGCTACACTACGGCATCACACTCATACTGTGATTTCTGGTTATGAAGACAATGAGTGGACGTGGAAGGGGAAACATCAACATGACTCAGGCTCAGTTCACTAACCTACTCAACACAGTGGCTGCAGCTTTCGCAGCTCACCCTATAGGTCAGCATGCACCTGCGCAACCACCAGTGTGTACTTTCAAAACTTTCATGGATTGCAAGCCTCTCCCTTTCAACGGCACTGAGGGTGCCATAGGTCTTCTGCATTGGATTGAGAAAATTGAAGCTGTTTTTGCTGTTTGCGAATGTCCCCCTGCGAACTGGGTGAAGTTTGCTACTGCTACGCTTGAAGGAAGCGCGCTTTCCTGGTGGAAGGCGCAGATTCAGATGTTTGGATTGGAGAATGCAAATGCTACTGCGTGGGAGGATTTCAAGGATATGATTAAGGATGAATACTGTCACCGGGATGACATCCACAAGCTTGAGAATGAGTACTATGAGCTCAAGATGGTTGGGTCGGAAATTGAAACTTACACCAAGCTGTCTAATGACTATGCTGCTCTTTGCCCAAACATGTCTCGACCAATGTACCGAAGAATCGAACTGTACATCAAGGGTTTGGCTCCAGAAATTCGAAGCCATGTCACTTCAGCCAACCACACTACCATTCAGCCGATCGTTCGACTTGCTCACAAACTCACTGATCAGGCCGTAGAGGAGGGCAGGTTGCCCAAAAGGATCAGTGCTACTGTCGGAACTTCTAGTGACAGCAAGCGTAAGTGGGAAGGAAGTCAGGGCAAGGATGCTAACCCCACTCAGGCCCCAGCACAGCAAAGGAAAACTGAAAGCAACAAGGGCACTCAACAACAGGGTGGCTACCGGGGAAGCTACCCTAAGTGCAACAAGTGTAACAGACACCACAATGGGGCATGTAACAAGGGCCAGTGTCAGCGATGCCACAAGGTGGGGCACGAAGCCAAGGATTGTAGAAGTCAGTTCCCAGCGAGACAGAATCAGCAACAACCCCAACAGCAACAGCAGCAGGGAAACGACCGAGCATGTTTTAAATGTGGGGCAACAGGGCACTTTAAGAAGGATTGCCCTGAACTGAATCAGAACCGCAACAATAATCAGGGAGCTGGGAACAACAATCAAAACAACAATGCTGGGAATGGTGCTAGAGGAAGAGCTTTCGTGATTGGAGCTGGAGAAGCAAGGAATGACCCCAATGTCGTGACGGGTAAGTTCCTACTCGATGATCGTTATGTTTCTGTGTTATTTGATTCCGGTGCCGATGCTAGTTATGTATCCCTACGTATTAGTAAGAAGCTTAAGCGTCCGCTTTCATTACTAAGTTCTCCTCATATCGTCGAGTTAGCTAATGGTAGAAACATCGAGGCCTCACATGTTATCAAGGGCTGCAAACTAGAGTTGTCTGGTCAGACATTTAGTATCGACCTTTTCCCTGTTACTCTTGGAAGCTTCGACGTCGTTATTGGTATGGATTGGTTATCCAAGCATCGCGCTGAGATCCTCTGTCAAGAGAAAGCAGTTCGTATTCCTCGCCGTTCTGGCAAACCCCTCATTGTACAAGGTGGCAAAGGTGGAGAAATCTCCGGCGTTATCTCTTTCTTGAAGGCCCAGAAGTGTTTACGAAAAGGGCACACCGCTATCTTAGCACTTGTTACCAACACGCAGGAAAAGGAAAAGAGGATTGAAGATTTTCCGGTAGTGCGTGACTACCCCGAGGTATTTCCTGAGGAATTACCTGGACTCCCTCCCCATCGTCAGGTCGAATTCCAAATCGAGCTAGCTCCCGGAGCAGCGCCTATAGCTCGTGCGCCTTATCGACTAGCCCCCGCAGAATTGAAGGAACTCTCTACTCAACTACAGGAACTTTTGGATAAAGGATTTATCCGTCCTAGTTCATCACCCTGGGGAGCACCGGTACTCTTTGTTAAGAAGAAGGATGGCACGTTCCGAATGTGCATTGACTATCGTGAGTTGAACAAGGTTACCATCAAGAACCGTTACCCTCTCCCGCGAATCGACGACCTATTCGATCAGCTGCAAGGATCGAGCTACTATTCCAAGATTGACCTGCGATCAGGCTACCATCAGTTAAGGGTCCGTAATGAAGACATTTCCAAAACTGCATTCAGAACTCGTTATGGTCATTATGAATTCCTCGTTATGCCCTTTGGAATGACCAACGCCCCTGCAGTGTTCATGGATCTCATGAACCGGGTATGCAAACCCTACCTCGACAAGTTCGTGATCGTGTTTATAGACGACATCTTGATCTACTCGAAAAGTCAGGAAGAGCATGAACAGCACCTACGCCTTATCCTCGAACTCCTCCGCAATGAGCAACTGTATGCCAAGTTCTCGAAATGCGACTTCTGGCTTCGAGAAGTCCATTTCCTTGGGCACGTGGTTAACAAGGATGGAATCCACGTCGACCCTGCAAAGATCGACTCTATAAAGAATTGGCCTACCCCTAAGACTCCGACTGAAGTCCGCCAATTCTTGGGACTGGCGGGATACTATCGAAGATTTATCATGGGATTTTCAAAGATCGCTCAGCCTCTCACGGCTCTTACTCAGTAGGGTATGGTTTATAAGTGGGGTGAAGCTCAGGAAACCGCGTTTCAGAAACTAAAGGATAACCTCTGCAGTGCTCCTGTTCTCTCGTTACCTGAAGGAACGGACGACTTTGTGGTTTACTGCGATGCGTCTATTCATGGGCTCGGTTGCGTGTTGATGCAACGCGAGAAAGTTATCGCCTACGCATCACGACAACTCAAGACACACGAAAGGAACTACACTACACACGACTTGGAACTGGGAGCAGTGATATTTGCGCTTAAGATATGGAGACATTACCTGTACGGTACCAAGTGCACCATTTACACCGATCACAGGAGTCTCGAGCATATTTTCAAGCAAAAGGAATTAAACATGCGACAACGTCGATGGGTTGAACTTTTGAATGACTATGAATGCGCCATCAAGTATCATCCGGGTAAGGCCAATGTTGTGGCAGACGCCCTCAGCCGAAAAGACACTATACCAAAGCGCGTGCGAGCATTACAACTTACCATCCAGTCTAGTCTCCCTACCCAGATTCGAAATGCTCAGATTGAAGCTCTGAAACCGGAGAACATCAGGGCTGAGTCCCTGCGAGGATCGAGACAGCAACTAGAACAGAAAGAAGACGGCGCCTACTATGTGGCAGGGCGCATTTGGGTCCCACTTTACGGAGATCTACGAGAGCTTGTGATGGACGAAGCCCATAAGTCCCGTTATTCAGTACATCCTGGTTCAGATAAGATGTACCACGACTTAAGAACCACATACTGGTGGCCTGGCATGAAAGCCCACATAGCAGCCTACGTGGGCAAATGTTTGACCTGCGCAAGAGTCAAGATCGAGTGTCAGAAACCAGCAGGCCTACTACAGCAACCGGAAATCCCGAAGTGGAAATGGGAGCAAATCTCCATGGATTTTGTTACAGGGCTACCTAGATCCCAACGCGGGAATGATACTATTTGGGTGATAGTAGATCGATTGACTAAGTCTGCACACTTTCTGGCTATTAAGGAAACAGACAAGTTCTCAACCTTGGCAGAAACCTATTTAAAAGAAGTAGTCTCCAGGCACGGGGTGCCAACTTCTATTATTTCCGACCGAGACGCTCGTTTTACTTCCGAGTTGTGGCAAGCTATGCACAAATCCTTTGGCTCACGTTTGGACATGAGCACCGCTTATCACCCGCAGACGGATGGGCAGTCTGAACGCACCATCCAAACCCTGGAAGACATGCTTAGAGCATGTGTGATCGATTTTGGTAAGAACTGGGAGAAGCATCTACCGCTGGTGGAATTCTCCTATAATAACAGCTACCACACCAGTATTCAGGCGGCACCTTTTGAGGCATTGTACGGTCGTAAATGCCGATCACCACTCTGCTGGGCGGAAGTCGGCGATAGTCAACTCACAGGCCCAGAACTAGTGGTTGATACAACGGAAAAGATTTCCCAGATCAAGCAACGCATGGCGGCAGCTCGTGACCGTCAGAAAAGCTACGCTGACAAGCGTAGAAAACCGTTAGAATTCCAGGTCGGGGACCGGGTTCTACTTAAAGTCTCACCCTGGAAGGGTGTGGTCCGTTTCGGTAAACGGGGCAAGCTGAATCCACGGTATGTTGGACCATTCGAAATTACCGAGAAAATCGGTAAGGTAGCTTATAGATTGAACCTGCCTGCAGAGCTGAGTGCAGTGCACAACGTTTTTCACGTATCTAACCTGAAGAAGTGTTTGTCGGATGAAACACTTGTAATTCCTTTTAAGGAACTAACGATTGATGAACAGCTACACTTTACTGAGGAACCGATTGAGATCACGGATCGAGAGATCAAAACCCTCAAACGTAGCCAGATACCCCTTGTACGAGTTCGTTGGAACTCACGGCGCGGCCCAGAGTTTACCTGGGAGCGGGAGGACCAGATGAAGTCCAAGTATCCCCAGTTATTCCCAAACGAAAACCCCAGCACTGAAGCTACAACCGAATTTCGGGACGAAATTCCAAACTAACGGGGGGATGATGTGACACCCCGTTAAAACACGCTAGCTTGGCAGTGGCTGCTTCAACTTTCGGGACGAAAGTTCTTAAAACTTGGGGATAATGTGACACTCTAGGTTTTTCCGAACGAACACCTTGTAATATTTTGTGTATATAAATATTATTAAATGGAAACGTGATCTTTATTTGCTTAATGTGTGTTGAATGTACGTATTATATATAAATGTACGTGAGTCGAGACCATGACTCGCAACCGGGCGGTTGCGAGTGGGCCTTTGGGCCGTAACCGGTTTGGGCCGAAACCCCAAGCCCAACCCGAAAACCCCCCTTGTATAAATCCCCAACCTTCTCCTCACTTTCCCTCATTTGTTACACCACACATCCACACTTCTCCTATTCTCTCTCTCACTAGTAAACCTTCAACAACAACCATTCTCTTCTTCCTCTTTCGGTTCAAGCTTGGATCTCGGACAAGAGAACTCGGACAAGTTCATCACCACTAACTCGGACACTCCATCTTCTCGGTTCTTTTCCTTGTTTACGGCTCCTTCTTCTCTACCCGGTTAGTGTTATCTTTTGTGTTTAAGATGTATGTATGTTGTATGAACTAAGAAATGCTTGATTAGTAGTTTTTGTATGACTTTTAGGATGATTTGTGAAACTTGACTATATGTGAAAACCCTTGTGTACAAAGCTTGATAACATGTTTAAATGACTAACAAATAATGATCTAAGAATGATAATGGCTAACCATACCATGCTTCTTTATTTCTTGCAAGAATGATGATGATTAAACATAAGATTTTCGGCTATATAATGTATGTTTTCTTGTTTTGCATCATGATCTTGTCGAAAATATGTGATTTTCGGTTCATAAATGTGTGATTATGTTGGCATGAAAACCCTAGAAAACTATGAACATTTGATGAACTAGTTGAAGATGTTTTGAAGATTCAAAATTGGCAAAGTTTAATCTATGTTTACTAGTATTCAGATTAGGAAAAAGTGTTAGTGAAACCTTATTGGTAGTTTCCTAATCTGGGCCTGATTTCTTGGTACAAAATTGGACTGTCATATCTGCATCATCACGTGTACATGAAACGGACAGCTTCCGACTCGCAACCACGGCATTACGACTCGAGACCACGCCGTTGCGACTCGCAACCATAGCATGACAAGTCGAAACCACGAGATTGCGACTCGAGACTACGACCGTTGCGACTCGCAACCACAGCGTGATGACTCGAGACCACGCGGTTGCGACTCGCAACCATAACGTGACAAGCCGAAACCACCTGGTTGCGACTCGAGACCAGCTGGTTGCGACTGGGCCGTCCACTTTGGTTATTGGGCCATTTTGTGTTCACTTGGACTATCTGTTAAATGGACTATGTGTTGCTGTGTTCTGTTTGACTGTGTTACTGTTAGGGCCGGCCCAATAACCCCATGACTATTTACTTGTATGCAAGTTACGTGCCTATATGTGTTTTTACGTGAATGCTTGTACACCGAACCTGACCTATACCGGTAACCATGTTAGGACGTGGTGACCAACGTGATTGACAAGTAACCTAAACCTACCGAGCAACCCAAGGTGAGTTCACAACTTAAAAGCATGCGTCCCGGTGGTTTGGGACACGAGACTAAAACAATCCTATCCCCTGGTAAAAGGGGATACCATTTACATACCTTCCCTAGTTATTGGGAACAAAACTTACTTTTCCTTCCCTGGTATTGGGAAACCTTTTGGTTAATTACTGTTTATACGGATTGCAACTAACGGCACTAAACGAAACTCTATCACTCAAGTCCCTACTACAAATACCGATTAGTCGCCGGGATCAGGCGAACGGGTTATTAGTTGATAGCGCTATTTAGGTGTTTACCAGCCTCACACCGTGCCCTGGTTTGGGATCGGTCGTGAACTAATGTACTCAGATATCCGTCAATGATGATAGAACATTGACATCGGGGCATCCTGCGGATACGCAACGGTTACTTAGTGTTCGGTATTGGAAAAACAGTTTAGTCGCTAACTTTTGGGGTAGCTCCCCATGGCATGTATAAACGGATAAATTAACCGGTGAAACAAGTTTTTGGAAATTAAAACTGGACAACTAGTGAACTCACTCAGCATTATTGTTGACCCCTTACTGCATGCTTGCAGGTAACCCGTGACGAAGGAGCTTGCTGCTTGGGAACGTGTAGTGTCTGTTCACCCTTGTGTTGGGTGTTACCTTATTTTGAATTATGAACTTTGTTTAAACTACTTTACTTATGCTTCCGCTACTTATCAACTGTTTGAACTTAAAACCTTAAACTCTGGATTTGATATTTGCTAATCTTATGGTTAGTAAGTACTACTGTTGTTATCAACTTATTTATTCAGTATAATTGGTGGCTGGATCCTGGTCAGTCACGCCCTCGAAGCGGGTGTTATCCGCAGGTGGATTTTGGGGGTGTGACACGGTGGGTAATCAAATACACACCTGATTGAACCCTCAAGCTTTTCTTCACGACCCGGTGGTTTATTCGTTTTCATTCTCTAACACACACTTTTCATATGATCATTAGACTCTTTACCTTTCTCCTCAATAGACTTATAACTAATCACCCTAGTCTGAACATCAAAGGATAACATACAGTTCTTTTCGGTCATAGTAATGATCCCGTCCCTACAATTATTTTAAGCATTTGATGTCTAGAGAAACGGTCGACCTAAAATTGCCCTTTGTTGTGATGCCATTTTGGTAGAAGCATAATCTAAGACCAGAAAATCTACCGGATATTCGAATTCTCCCAACTAAATCATAACATTCCTAACCACTCCCCGTGGATGCCTCCAACTTTCATCCGCCAAACTCACCATGGTGTCTATATTTTGCAGCAGACCAAAGTCATACATGTTATATAAATCGCCTGGTAGCACACTCATGCTTGCCTCGTAGTCCAACAATTCTTGAGGAATTTTTAATTTTCCCACTCGGATAGGCACGAGTGGTGCTTCATGCTCTTTGTTATTTTCAACTTCGACGTCTTTTCCTATACCTGCATTCACTTGACATAAAGAGGTTAGAAATGTTTCATTAAATTCACTATTAGGAGCGATGCTTACCGCGTTGATGTTAACACTTTTAATGTTTTTGGGATTTGTCACCGTGTTACTTGGTAGTTGACCTTTTTCCTTTCTTCAAGAGTGCCACTTTACTTGCAAGTAGACCCATTTGAGTGGTCAAAGACTGAATCGCCTTGTCATGGATTTCATCTTTCTGAATACAAGCATCATCCATTTGATTTCTTCTTTGCATCTCTAGTTGCATCGTTTTGAGCAAATCCATGACTTCATTCCCACTTGAGTTGGATGGTCCCAACCACCCGGTTTGCTCATTATTTGGTGGTTGATATTGCCTTTGATAACCTTGACTGTTGAATAGTTGGCACGAAACATAATTACCTTGATTTCCTTGGAAATTAGGATTGCCTTGATTAGAAGGATTTCCATATCGAAAATTCAGATGATTCCTCAAACCGGGGTGGTAGGTATTTGAATTCATATTAAAGTTTCTACCACCTTCTCCTTGGCCATGAATAGCATTCACCTCCTCATATTGCCCTTCACCCCCTAAGCAATTTTCAGCCGCATGACCCAACTCGTTGCAAATTGCACATACATCATAAATTTGATTGGAAGTTCGAACATTGCCATCATCCACCGCATGTACTTGCATTCTTGTAATAACTGATCTCGCTCTCCTAGATGATTGAGCTTTTCTTTTTTATGTGACCGACATTTGCTCCAAAAATCCCAATTATCTTGTTCATAATTGGTACCAAATGTACCATTGGTGATGGACATTAAATCACGAGCATCTTCAGAATTCAGCCCCTCGTGAAATGCATTCAACAACTCCCACAACTCAATCCCATGATGAGGGAAATTTTTAATCATCAAATTAAATCTCTCAAAGGTCTCGTGAAACATTTCACCCAATTGTTGTTGGAAGCTTCTCAAACTCCGTCTTGCGTCGTTGGTCTTTTAGGCCGTGAAAAACTCTTCCAAGAATCTTTGTTGCATCTCCGCCCAAGTGTAAATCGAAGCTGATGGTAAAGTGTAAAACCACATCTTCGCCTTATCTTCCAACGAAAATTGAAACAAAACCAACTTAACCTCATCTGATGAAATTCTTGCCCACCGATAGTGTTGCATATAGAATCATATGCCTCCAAGTGAAAATAAAGTTCTTCCGTTGCTGACCCATTATACTTCGGTAAACTTTGGAGAGAATTTGTTCTAACTTCAAATGTTCTCCCTTGTTGATTTTGAGGAATAACTACCAGTGAAGGATTGTTGGTGATAACCGGTCTAAAGCGTGCTTTAATACCCCTCACTGCCTCCCGATTATGTCTTCTTGGTACACCTAATCAAATCTTGGATGTGGTGGACCCATTGGTCTTTGAATCGGTCTTTAAGGTGTGAATTGTTGAGGTGGTGGTTGAAACATTTGCCCCATTTGTTGTTGTTGAGGAATTGGCCTTTGAAATTATGGCCCTTGAGGTGGTAATTGTTGTGGTAATGGTTGATGGACGATTTGTTGTTGCATAACTTGTTGTTGAGGTCTACCAAATCCTTGCATTGTCTCCGTTCTTTGCCCTTGCACATTAGTGTAATCTTCTTGATCTCTATTACCCCCCCCCCACACCCCCCCCCCAAAAAAACATATCCTTCCTCCTCGTATCCCGTGAAGTGTTCCTCATATCCATCATCGTATCCATCTCTTCTCGTTCCCATAGTTTGTAGGAATTGAGGTTGTTTATAGTGTACCCCCGGTTGTAATAATTTGTTGGAAAGTAGGGGTAGCAAGGACTATGGATGGATTTTGTTGAAATTGAGGTGGTGGTAGTATTTGTTGAGAAGAGGATGACTGGCTGGAGGTTGGGAAAAATGAGGTAAACGGTGGCACGGTTTGAGAAGGATGGTAGCTAAAAGTATGTTCAGTTTGGGTACTTGTAGGTAATGTGGTGTTGGTTGGTTTAAGTTCACTTATTGGTGTAGGATTGGTAGTAGAAACTGGTGGAGGTGTGGTTGGTGTTGTTTGACCCGTAAGGTGGTGGTGGTTCCATTGTATTGTTTGGTGTAGAAGGTTTAGTAGGTGAACCAATAACTTTGTTTTCTCGTAGTAGGACTCGGTTTCGTCGCAAAGTTCGCTCAATTTCCGGATCAAATGCTGGTGGTGATAGCTTGTGAGAGCCTCTCATATGCATGCACCAGTCAATACCTGCACACTAAAAACAACCAACGTAAACCCGAAAAAATAATAAACTAAAACTACAAAAAGATAACACATGTTGCGCACTACTCCCCGGCAACGGCGCCAAAATTTGACGTGAGGTCAAAGTCTCACTCAAATTTAATCCAAATACAACTAATTAGCTAGCGGTAAATGGGTATCAAACACACGGAGTTTGCGGAAAATGTATTATCTAAGTAGCTTTTCTAAGTGACTAAATTTAAACTATGTTGCAAAAAGTAAACTTCAGAAATTGGATTGATTGGTTTTGATTATCTAAACTGAATTAGATTAAATTAGAATTCAAAGTTGAGTTTTGTAAACAGATTAAAAGATAGCGACCCTCCGAAGTTTCAAGTTTTAAGCGATAGTAATGTTCATGCTCAACTAGAAAGAACCAAATAGATGTGGCTCATGTTTGGTTAAACGTTTGTGATGAAAGGGAACTAAGTACTCGGATTCTTAGAACGCGAGGTTGTTACCCGATGACCAATTCACAAATATACAATGCTAATCCCTCCTACGATATCTCGATTGCCAATGGCACCAAGAATGTATGGTTTAGAACTATGATCAAACATAAATTAACACTTTACAAACGAATATCCAAACACCATAACAAACTAAACAAACATGCAAAGTTTATTATTCTAGAAATCAAACATAAACAGAAGTATCTCAATCAAACCTTCCACTTAGGATGATCACCAATGAAATTAGCCACTCATGGTGTGGTGAATCATCATAACATCAACAATATTGTTCATAGGAGTCAAACAAACAACCGTAATGTTTTCAATCTTCAAGAACACCAAAAGCAAGCCAAAATTCGCCTCCAAGCACCTCTAAAACGGAACCAAGATGGGAATAATGAAAAGGCATACATAATTGTTCTTAAAAGTCGGAGTTACAAAAAATGCCAGACGACACCGTAACTTACGCTGGCCACCGTAAATTACACTTAGTCTTTATTGCCTTACGGTGGTCATTTTTGTCAGTGTCTACCGTAAATTACGCTAGCTACTGTAAGCTATTGTAGGCTTCAGCAAGCAATTTTGTTTTCTTCATAACTTTCTCGTTTCAACTCCATTTTCTTCGCCGTTTTCCCCACGTTCTCGTAATTTCGTCCTCTATAAAGTTATCTTCTTAATTCTTCAATTTCAATAAATTATTTTCTTCATTGATGCTCCATATTCCTTCTATTTTTAGCTCCATTTGTACCTGAAACACAAACAATCATAGTTATCTTGTTCTAGACAATTACCCGATTAAATATAGGATTTTATCATCGTTTATACCACTTAATGGTTGTCCTACGGACCACCCATCACTGTCCAGTCGCCCGAAAAGAGTTGTGATGTTAGGTTTCTGTTTTTTTTGTTTCCACGTTCCTCGTTACTGATTCTGACAGGCAAATCAGGACCCATCAAATCACAGAAACTCAGTATCTTAACGAGTGCCTAGAGGGAATATATTTTCCATTTAAGTTATTATTTTATACTATATACTACATACTTTAAAATTACGAATCCGAATCCTCCGTTCAAACTCCAACAACTCACACCTTCGTTTACCCACCTGTAAGGTAACCTTGGTGTTCTAGTGCTCCCATCCTCTACTCAACGACTCACGGTTTATCAAAAGAAGATTTGCAAAACTGTGAGTATACTCGAACACCCTTTTTCCATTTTACACTTTTGGGTGCAACATGTTTACTTGTAAACCCACACCGTTACACTTACATTTTATGCAATTACACAAACAATCCAAACATGCATGCTAATACGTTATACTTGATTCGTGTTTCTGGAACATTCTTATGTGATAAACTTGTCATCAAGTTCGTACGAGCCTCCCCTTAACATGTATAGCGCTATAGGAGTAATGCACTGCCCGTAGTTGATCGAAGTGTCGCGCTCCGGTCAAAGATAATATTTATAAGCCCAAATTACCCTTAACAATGTGTTAGTGGTAGTAAGGGGTCGATCCACGAAGAGTATGTGGTTTGTGTATGGATTTGACTGAATTATAAAGACTTGTCACAATTATGAAGCTTGCCAAATATTTTTTTTATTTTTGTTTAGAAGAAAGATGTGAATTTGGACTACTGAAATTGAATTACTTAATTAACAACTACTACTTAACGATTGCAAGAATTTCTGGATACGAGAACAATAATATGAAAAGGGAATCACACCCGGTTTCGGTAATTATTAACCTAGGATTTCTACAAGTTCTAGTTTCAACTCAAATGCATTTGATTAACGGATTTAGTGTACCGTGACTTAGGTGCTACTAACTATCAACGCCCCGAAGAACAGACAAAAAGACACTTTGTAATCAACACAAGTAAATCCTAACAATGACAATGTACAATTACATATCACCGTTTCGCAAAGTCATAACTTTTAACATCGCTCGACAATTCACGAATTCGTAACAAATGTAATACTATTGTCAAGAGTTTCCAAAACCAAATACAAATTGTCACTAAGTTAAAACAAGAACAATTCGAAACCCTAGAATTAACAACTACCTACACCGCGGTGAAACCGAGATGATTAGCCGCTCATGGTTGATGCAACTTGATCACCGGATGCTTGGAATGCGGAAGGATTCATCTTGAAGCTTGATTGGATGATTGGTGAATGATGAAGGTTGGTGATGGATGATGATGGGTGAATGGATAAATGGATTGATGGCTAGGGTTAGGAATCAAGATTGTGATGAATGATGATGGTTGATTCTTGATTCGGGTTGGTGATGATATGATAGATGGAATGGTCGGTGAATTGTGTGGTGAATAAGACTCCAAGATCAAGATTCAAACTCCCCAAGGTGTGTAACTCCCGAATTGAATAGTCAACCACCAATAAGAATCGATCCCAACACCTCAAAACCCCAAATTCGCGTATCTGGTTTTGACAAGCCGTCGCCGACGGCCCTCAACCCGTCGGCGACGGGCTTTGGTTTTCTTTTGTCCATCCGACGGCTAAATCACCTGGATACGGATTTTTGGTGGCGACGGGCATTTCCAGAAGGCGTCGCCGACGGGTCCCAGGCCGTCGGCGACGGGCTCTTGTTTGCACGATTCTTGTTTTTCGCTCCAACACTCCCGGTTGATCCGTAACGCATCCCGGTGCTCCGGTTTTCGATCCGGTGACCCGCAAAGCTCCCGAAAAGCTCCTTAAACTTCATTAAACCTGCAAAACACAAATCTAATTAAAAGTAGGCTATTCGAGATTAAAAGCCAAGTAAAAACATCAACTTAAGCATTAACGAACGCCGGTTTTCAACCACGCATCACATCCCCACACTTGTCTTTTGCTTGCCCTCAAGCAAATCTGTTTTTCACTTTCACGTGGGTCGAACAACAAATGCACATCCCATTCCCGAGACAGAGGTTAAGGTCTATTGTCATACAAAAGTTCAAACTCTTTACAAATTTCACATATTTACCGGTTAAGTGAATAATCACATATACTAATGGTTATCCAAGATTAACTCGCCCGTAAAACTAACAACTCATGCATATCCCTCACAGTGTGCTCTCCACCCGGCTTAAAAATTGCTAACGTGTATAGTGTATTAGCGTTTCAACAATTACTCGCTCAAAACCGATTAGAACACGTACCCGTATAGGCTTGCAACTCAATCATTCTCCACCACCGAACACAAATACTAAGCACAAGTCAAAAGGTCTTTGAAGGGTTGTAACGGGGCTAGGCGAAGGGTAGGAAATATGATATTTTTAAAGTGGCTAAAGTGATGAAAATTCGACTTTTTATTACACAGACTATTCTAAACAAAAGTAAACTATAAAAATCATTACAAGGCAACAACTTAAGCCTTTTATTCAACAACTACTAACACTTCTTTTTGTGTTTTTCTCAAAGCTTTTTCAATCTTTTTCTCAATGTTTTTTCTATTTTTTTTTATTTTTTTTTAGGAATCATAACAACTATACAAACGTAAGCTCCTATAATCGAATTTTCATCACACAGGTTTAAAAAGAAAAGGTTTAAGGTTTATGGGCTATAGGGTGGTCAAACGAAAGGTTTAGGCTCAAAATGGGCGACTAGGGAGTTTGTTCGGGTAAGGATAGTAAAATGGTTTTAAGAGAAAAGGTTTACCTAATGCCTTAATCATTCTCGTGCTTGTATTTGGTCTATAGTCTCAAACGTATCAAAAGTTGCAAGTTCTACAATACGCGACTAATGGTCCACTCAAACAAAGAAACATGTAAATGTAAATCTATGATATATAAGTGGCTCAAACCTCACGTATAAGGGTATGATATGTGATATGCATAAATTGCTAGTTCCTTAGGCGAATTATTCCCAAATAACCACCCGCTAAATACCCGCTATGCTTATTAATTTGAACTTGACCATGACAAAAGACCAAATGGGTTGTGACATCCCTCGTTGACTTGGTTACTTGTGCTTTTAAAATTGCTTTGAAAACAAGACATTTTTGAAAATTTTTTTGAAATTTTCCCCCATCCCCACACTTGAGGTAAACATTGTCCTCAATGTATAGTGTTTAAATGAACGGGTCAAAATCGAAAATTTTTACTACTCCCCCATCCCCACACTTGAAGTACATATTGTCCTCAATGTGTAAGAACTAGAGTTTTAGAATTGCACAAGGGATGTGACACGACTAACCTTCCCAAATTTTCACCCCGCAAATTAAAATACACATTACAATCCACTTATTCTAAACTACCAATCAAAGTAAAAAGAAACGCATGCACCTGATTTTTATCGCTTGATGCTCATATCCTTCGTCTCTTCATAAAAATGGTTGTCCCACAAACATGTTGTACCTACAAATTCTAATCCTTGTGTAGAAGCATGCTTCTCACAACCATCAAAATTTGTTAGTACATAGTTCTACCCTTTTTATGAACATATTACCAAGTCATGCATTATTTTACTTTGATTTTTATGTGGAAAATATTTTACAACAACAACAAGCCTAACTCACTTTCGTAGGAATCACGGTTGCATTTAGCTTATGCAACAAGCCCTTTTAAACCCCCCCAATAGCTTGGGAGGACGAGAGCTCTCGTGAGGGTTATATAGGGAACACACCCACAAAGTTCATTTAACTAGACATAAATTAAATAAAAACGAAAAGAAATAACGGAACAAAATATACAACAACAACAACATAAAACATACCATACATCTACCGCTGATATCGCTCGTTTGGATCCATTGGCGGGTTGGGTTGGTATGGATAACCAGTGAGGGCCTCGAACATCTCCCTATAGTTATCTAGGGGGCTTTGCTCCCCTTGAGGCGGCGGTTGGTACGGGATCAGAATGAAGCTAGATCCTACCGCTTCGGGCCAATGTGGAGTCGGGTTGGACGGGCCTTGTGGGTAGGGAAGATCGGGGTAAATTGTCCACCCCGAGTGCTCGGCGTATGGGAGGCCGGCTTGGTAGTCTCTTTGGTGTCGCTCCTGGTCATGCAGCACTTTGGCGTTATTAATCGCCATTTGTTGAGAGACGTACAGGGCACTCCAACGGCGTCGGTTCAATTCTTCTTCTTCCTGTCGACGCGCTGCTTCTGCTTCTTCCCATGCCCGTCTTCGGGCTGCCTCATCCTCCTGCATCTTTGCCAACTGTTCCATGTGTGATCTTTGCATTGCTTGGAACAGTTCCTGCTCTTCCACAAACTTGTTCATTCTTTCTCTATGGGCTTCTTGAGCTGCCCAATACCCTTGCATTGAGGATCCATGGGACCCCTCCCAAGCTTCTCTTTTTTGATTGTATTCTCGTCCTTCACCTATGCACGCGGAGACATTGTCATATATCTCCTGCTGCCCCCGATCGAAATTTTTGTAGGAGGGCACCCGTCTCCTGGTCACAAAACCTGCCACCTATGCGTTAATTTCCCTATGTGGCCGCATATATCGTTGCCTTGGTCTTTGTGCACCGGAGGGTTCAACTTCCTCCTCTTCTTCACCCATTTCCTCATCTTCTTCCACTACGGGTGGTGCTCCAGCAGTACGGATCTCATACTTGTTCCCCAAATCATCGGTCACAACGTACTTGTTTCCCGAGAACTTGACTTCGATCTTCCAATTCTTCCGCATGTACCCCAAATTAAACTCCTCCACCGGCTTAGAAACCCATAGTGATTCCGGGGGTAAACAATTTTGTTGCCCAATCATGGCGCTAATGAGGCGTGCATACGGAATAAAACGCCTCTGGGACGACTCCCTGGTAGCCCATGTGTTCATCATCACTATATATCTCCACGACAGTGTTGGGGTCCCATACAGTAAGGCGTGCACCACCCTACAGTCACTCCACGATCACCAAACCTTGCCAAGATGTTCTCAACCGAGATCCCTTGAAGAATCTTTCCCTCAAGCGACATTTGCTTGCGTTTCATTTCTCCTCCTTGGTGGGTCCGTAAGATAATATCTATCAGTTGCTCCGCATCATTGATGTTCAAATGATTATCCAAAAAATGCTCGATGGATGGGTAATCATATGCTTGTACTCCCAAAGAGTCGAAACGAGCAATACGATTCATGGTCTCGAAAGACATTGTCATGCTCCCTCGAGTAGTCTTCCCCACCAACTTCCACTGTGAAGGAGATTCATTCTTGTTCACGAGCTTCAAGGTAGATAACCATTCACATACCTCCGATAAGTAAATCCTGGAGGTATTATCTTCGCACCAATCAAGAACGCTTTCCCATCCTAAACGCTCAAACATTTGCACAATCCCGATGTGACGAAATTCTTCCACGTTCACCACCCTTTCACATATTACCCTTGTTGGCACTGAGGTATTCACACCGTTCACCATCTTCCACTTCCACAACTTAGCCTCTAACTTCCTGTCTTGGTAGTGGGACAACGGTTTGTTCTTCTCGTCATCCCAAATTTTAGCACTTTGGCTATCCCTGAACTTTGCCCACTCCCAATCCTGCCTGTACAACCTCGCATCGTTCTCCTCCATGGAGCTTAGTTGCTCCCACTTCTCCCGTATTAAACCGGAAGAAGAACCAACCCCGGATGATGAAGCTTGGCCTGTAGTCTTTTGTCTCTTTCCTCCCGCCATAACTACAATCACAAACAAGCAAACATCAATATAAATTCAACCTTCATTAAGCTCCCAAACTTTGAACATGAGGTGTAATGTTGACATTTTAATTAACAAGTGAATGTAAAATTGCCTCTTTAAACTTCCAAAGTCGCTCATTTTATCATAAACTTATTAATTTCTTGTGAATCTTAAAATTTCTTATAATTTCAACAAAAGTCGACATCACCTTCATGTTCAATCATGTTCATAACAGTGTAATCACTTCACTATGGTTATAACATACTCAAATTCCATTCAAAACAACTAATCTTACTCAAAATCATGCTAGCGCAACATACATTGTCTAAACAACCTACTCTTAAACCAAAAAGTTTAAAATTTCGGAAGAAAAACACTAACATATGATAATCAAGCATAAATTTAAGAAGAATCCATACCTTTGTTGTTGTTAAACAAGAAGAACTAAGAAAAGATGGCAAATAAGCAACTTGATGAACACCCTTTCAAAAACCCTAAGTAACACGCCCGGAAATCTCGCACAATAGCAAGAATTGATGATAACCGTGTTGGGGGTTTTGTTCCTCTTGAAAAATTACCCAAGATAGACTCAAAAATCAGTTGGATTGATGGAGATTTGATGAAGTTATGAGGGTTTGAAGGTTTTAGGGTTCTTAGGTAGAGAATGGAAAAGATGAAGAAAGTATGTAGGTAGGAGAGAGATAGAGCAGAGAATTTGTGGTAGAGAATGAAGTTGGGTGATTGTGGGTCAAGTATGTGGTTAAACTTGAGGTTGGGAGATGTTTAGTTGAGGTTTGTAGGGTTTTGAATCGTTTTTATGAGTGTTGGAACGAACCAACATCGGAAGCAAAACGGTAACCCGTCGCCGACGGGTCCCACCCCGTCGCCGATGGGTAGGGGAAAATGGGCGTGGCTCCGACGGCTTAAACATCTGGATACGGGAAACAAGGGCTGACGGGCTGGATTTTGAAGCCGTCGCCGACGGTCATAACCCCGTCGCCGACGGGTTGATTATTAATTTTTTTTTTATGAAAACTAAGAGGAAAAAGATAGCTTTTTACAAAAAGGACTATGTACATTAAAAATTTCTAAAAATTATTAAAAATATTTTTGTGAATTTTTATAAGTTAAGATTTTGAAATGCAAAAACCGTTAACGGCCCTACCACCCCCCGAAAATTCGTGTATTGTCCTCAATGCACCAAATCAAGTCTAAAACATACCTTGTATCTTCATGACCCGTTTGGAGTGCCCGAACTTCACACACTCAAGAAAAGTTAGTATGAAATGAAAACGTTTCACATCCAAATACGCAAACAACTAAATAGTTATACATAACTTTACACCAAATGTTAACGGTCCTTTTCATTCGACCTCGTAAACCGGGAAACTTGCTACGAAGCTTACCGATTCCTTGTTTTCATCCACCTTCTCGTTACCCTCGAGAAACGGTTTTAGCCGATGACCATTTACCGTTTGCCGTACCCCGTCCTTCGGGTCCTCGATAGTAACATCACCCAATTGTCCGACCCGGGTGACAACATAGGGTCCCATCCATTTGCTTCGGAGCTTTCCGGGAAAGAATTTGAGCTTTGAATTATAGAGCCATACCTTTTGACCCACCTCGAATTCTTTCTTTCTCAACTTGGCATCATGTGCCCTCTTCATTCCATCCTTGTATTGAGATGCGTATTCATATGCCATCTCCCTTAGCTCCTCCAATTCACACAACTTGAGCTTCTGTTCCTTACCTGCATCATCATATTGCACATTAACCTCTTTAATAGCCCATAACGATTTGTGCACAAGTTCAACCGGTAAATGACAGTTTTTACCGTAAACCAACCGGTAAGGTGTAGTGCCTATGGGTGTCTTATGTGCCGTTCGGTAGGCCCATAAAGCATCGTTCAATTTAATTGACCAATCCTTACGGTCCGCCCACACGGTCTTTTGCAAAATCTGTTTGATTTGCCTATTTGACACCTCAACTTGCCCGCTTGTTTGCGGGTGATAGGGGGTAGCAATCCTATGGTCAACACCAAACCGCTTTAGAAGTTTCCCAAACCGAAAATTTTTAAAGTGGGATCCTCCATCACTTATAATGACACGAGGCATCCCAAACCTTGAGAAAATATTGGTTTGGACAAAATTACATACTACGGAATGGTCGTTTGTCTTGGTGGCTATTGCTTCGACCCATTTTGACACATAATCAACGGCCACCAAGATATACAAATTGCCATAGGAATTGGGGAATGGGCCCATGAAATCAATACCCCATACATCGAAAACATCGACTACAAGGATTGGTTGCATGGGCATCTCATCCCTTTTTGAGATACCCCCTAAGTTTTGACACTCTATGCAATTTCTGGCAAACTCATTTGCATCTTTGAAAATAGTAGGCCAATAAAGCCCACTATTTAACACTTTGTGACCCGTTTTGTGACCACTAAAGTGACCTCCACATGCAAACGAGTGTAGATGCTGCAGCACGCTTGGAATCTCTTCGTCATCAATGCATCTTCGTATCACTTGATCCACACACTCCTTCCACAAATGCGGTTCTTCCAACCGATAGTACTTGATTTGGGACATGAAGTGTTGCCTTTTTCGTCTATCCCAATGTGCCGGCATATCACCTGTAACAAGATAATTGACAATGTTAGCATACCATGGCAATTTATCTAATTTCATTATATGCTCATCCAGGAAAGACTCGTTGATTTCTAAGGCTTTCGGATCATCTTCAACCATCAACCGGGACAAGTGGTCCGCTACCACGTTCTCAATACCCTTCTTGTCCCGTATCTCCAAATCAAACTCTTGGAGCAACAACACCCATCGGATTAACCTCGGCTTTGCATCTTTCTTCTCCATGAGGTACCTAACTGCAGTGTGATCAGAGTAAATAATCACTTTACTACCCCATATATAAGACCGAAATTTATCCAATGCATATACCACCGCAAGTAGCTCTTTTTCGGTGGTGGTGTAGTTCAATTGTGCATCCGAAAGAGTCTTACTTGCGTAGTATATGGCAACGGGTTTCTTGTCAACCCGTTGTCCCAACACGGCCCCTACCGCATAATCACTTGCATCGCACATGATTTCAAAAGGTAAAGACCAATTTGGCGATTGCAAGATTGGGGCCTCCACTAACTTCTCTTTTAAATTGTTAAAAGCATTTTGGCAATTTTCATTGAAATCAAACGGTTGGTCTTTTAGCAACAAATTACATAAAGGCTTCGTTATATCACTAGAACCCTTAATAAACCGCCTATAAAACCCCGCATGACCTAAAAACGACCTAACACCTTTAACGGTCGTGGGATATGGTAAGGTAGATATGACTTGTACCTTAGCACGATCAACCTCTATCCCACGACTTGACACCACGTGTCCCAATACAATTCCCTCTTGAACCATAAAATGGCTCTTTTCCCAACTTAAGACCAAACTAGTTTCAACACATCTTTTCAACACCTTATCTAGTTGGTCCAAACAAGTCTCAAAGGATGATCCAAAAATTGAGAAATCATCCATGAAGATTCCCAAAGACTTTCCCACCATATCGGAGAAGATACTCATCATGCACCTTTGGAAGGTGGCGGGAGCATTACATAATCCAAACGGCATCCGCCTAAATGCGAAGGTACCGTAGGGACATGTAAATGTAGTCTTTGATTGATCTTCCGGATGGATAGCAATTTGGTTATAACCGGAATAACCATCTAAGAAGCAATAAAATTTTTGCCCCGATAATTTCTCAACTATCTGATCTATGGAAGGTAAAGGAAAATGATCTTTAGAAGTTGCGGTATTCAACTTCCTATAATCAATACAAATTCGCCACCCGGTTACCGGCCGGGTGGCTACCTCTTCACCTGCGTCATTTTTGATGACTTGTATACTGGCTTTCTTGGGAACCGTCTGCGTTGGGCTCACCCATTGGCTATCCGAGATCGGGTAAATGATACCCGCATCAAGCCACTTCAACACTTCTTTCTTCACGACCTCCCGCATATTCGGATTTAACCGCCTTTGTGCATCTCGAACGGGGGTCACATTCTCTTCCGTGATGATTTTGTGCATCACCACCGAGGGACTAATACCCTTCAAATCCGCAATGGTCCATCCAATCGCCGCCCGATTGATGACCAACACTTCCATCAACTTTTTCTCTTGCTCCGCGGTTAAATTTGATGCAATGATAACCGGGAGAGTATTGCCTTCTCCGACATAAGCATACTTGAGATGCTTTGGCAATGCTTTCAACTCAACTTCCGGAGGCTCTACTAAAGACGGCTTCAATTTAGTATCAATGCTCTCTGGTAAGCTTTCAACTTGGTGCGTCCATGTCGGTTTTCCTTCTCTAACCGCAAGCACCTCCAAACTCCTCACTTCCTCGTCCATGCTTTGTTCCACCTCCACCTGTGACCTGTCAAACATATAACAATCCTCCATTGTGTTTTCCCCATAAACGACTGTGTCGCAAAGAGGTATACACGTGTCAACAATGTCTGCCATATAGCATTCATCATCAACTGGAGGGCTCATAAGTCCGGAAAAAACATGCAACCTCAACCTCCGGTTTCCAAATGTCATGTCAACCGTTCCCGTTCTGCAATCAATTTGAGCATTTGCAGTTGCTAAGAACGGTCGACCCAAAATCACCGTAGGTTGTTTGGTTGGGTCCTTGGCCACATAATCAAGCACAAGAAAGTCCACCGGATAGTAAAAATCCTCGATTTTCACTATCACATCCGAAACAATTCCACGAGGTAGTTTGGGTGTCAAATCGGCTAACACCACGGTGGTGTTTGACGATTGAAGTGGACCAAACTCGTATTGGTCATACAAACTACCCGGTAGAATGCTTACACTAGCACCAAGATCTAGAAGTGCCCGGTTGATTTTAAAATCGCCCACTTGAATTGAAATGATAGGCGCACCCGGATCTTGGAGCTTAGGTGGAAGTGCACCCGAAAGAATCGAACTCACGTTTTCGGTTAAATCTAATTTTTTTGGAAATTTGTGAGTGCGTTTTTGGGTACACAAATCTTTCAAGTACTTAGCATACGACGGTACTTGTTTAATTGCATCCAAAAGAGCTAAATTAATTTTGACTTGTTTGAAAATTTCCAACAACTCTTCTTGTTGTGGACCTCTTTTGTTTACAACTTTTTTCATCGGTCCCTTCAATGCTTCGGGATAAGGGGCGGTATTAGCCTCCACACCCTTTTCCTTAGCCTTGAGGACGGGGATGGTCGCAACGGGAGTAACATTATTCTTTTTCAAATCATTTTTCTTTTGACCCGTTTGACCATCCTCAAGCTCCTCATCACTAGCATCTTCCACCACCCCTTCAACAAATTGGGGTGGGGGTGTTTTGACACCATTATCAACGACTCGACCACTACGTAAAGTAATTTTATTAATTGGTACCTCACGTGTGTTCCTCGAGCTCGACCCTTGATGCTTAGGGTTTATGATGGTGTCACTTGGAAGCTTCCCCATGCCTCCCTTTATTTGGGCCACTTCTTCCACTAGTTGACCCACTTGTTTCACCAATGCCTCGTGTGCTTTGTCTCGAATCTCGTTTGCCTTCTTTATCTCTTTAACATCACTATGAGTCTCCTTTTGCATGTTTAGCAAAGCATCCATCTTGGCACTCAAGTCATCATCACCGGTTTGGTTGTTCGACCCACTTCCGTTACCGCCTTGGTTATTGTAATTCTTTTGGTACCCACCTTGGTACCCTTGGTTGTAATTTCATTGGTAACCTCCTTGATTACCACCTTGACGGTTTTGATATGATGACCCACTTCCTCCTTGATTACCCGATTGGAAATTCGGGTTCATTTGATTTGAAGCGTTGCCATACCGGAAATTGGGGTGATTTCTCAAACCCGGATGGTAAGTGTTGGAGTTCATGTCATATTGTTTTCTATCTCCATACACTTGATTGACTTCTTCGGTGTAACCACTCGACCCCATTGAGCATTGCTCGGTCGCATGCCCAATATCTCCACATTCTTCACAAACCGCAAACTGAACCGCATTTACCTCTTTCTTCTTTTTCAGTTGGGCTATTTCCCGTTCTAAGGTGGAAATCCGGTCTTTGGAATCAAGATCGGGGAGTGACCGGGAAACTGGATGTCTTTTTGCTCTATCGACCGATTCTTTTTCCTTGGATCGTTTGCTCATCCTTTCCAAAAATTCCCAATCATCATCTTCATGATTGCTCAAGAGTGTACCATTGCTTGTTGTCTCGAGACGATTCCAAGTTGCATCATCCAAACCCCGTACAAAGCATTTCACCAACTCCCATTTTTCTATTTGGTGATGTGGGCATCTCCTCATTAGCTCTTTGAATCGGGTGAATGCTTCATGTAAAGGCTCACTCAAAAGTTGACGAAACGACCGAATTTCATCTCTAGCATCGTCGGTCTTTGCCATAGAATAGTATTCATCCAAAAATGCTTGTTGCATTTGTTCCCAAGTTCGAATACTGTTGGCCGGAAGTGTGAGGAACCACTGTTTTGCCTTGTCTTTCAACGAAAATTGAAATAACCGGAGCTTAACTTCCTCTAGTGCGAAATTGTGCCCCCCAATAGTATCACAAATGGAAGAGAACTCCGTTAAATGTGTGTACGGCTCATCATTGGACCTCCCATTGAAGTGAGGAAGTATGTTGATGTAATGCGGTTTACAATCAAACATCCTCCTTTCGCATACTATCGGAGAATTATTCTCGGTCACTATCGGGCGGAAACGGTCATTTACTCCCCGTGGAGGTTGTTGACGACGTTGTGGACCATTAACTTCTTGATCGACCGGTCTTCGATTATCCCTTCTTTCACCTCTTTGATCCCCCCTTCGATTATCCCTTGGGTTACCATACTCCCACGAAACGAGGAATCCGGTTAGGGTTTGCATTGTTATTGTAAAACCCATCATTCCGGTTCCGTTGGTTATTGTTTCGTGGTTGACGGTTGTTCCCATAACCATCATTTCTTCCACCTCCGTAACCGTATTTGTCGTCCCCAACATAATTGGCGTTTTGGTAACCAAATTCCTCATCGTCATACCTTCTAGCGTTGTAGACGTTTCCCCTATTCACGTAGCCCCAATCTTCATCATCATTAGCCCGATCATCGTAATACCCCCCATCGTCCGAATTTTTCGTATGAATGCTTACGTGTTCCGACGATTGATAACCGGGAACACTATACGGTTCATCATCGGGAATTGCATTCCTTAAATCGTCGATGTTGAAAAACGGGTCTTCATTTGCGGGATTGCCGCGATCACGGTTACCTCTACGATCGGAGTTGACATTCCGATCATTAAGGTTGACAGGTAACGATGCTTGTCGGTGAAGGGTTTGTTGTTGAGGTGTTCGTTGGGTGTTGTTGGTATTTTGGTTTCGGAAAGGTGGCGTGGGTGGTCTTGCGTTGGTGTTACCACCCGGTTGTTCTTGGGGTATAGGTTGGGTGTTTTGAGCGGGATAGAAAGTTCCTCGGGATTGGAATTGATTTGGATTGAGGTTTTGGTTGGGATTAAAGTCTTGGTTGGAGTTGTGGTTTGCCATTGAATCGGTTTCAATGGTCGATGTGAGTGGTGGTGTTTGGTTGGTTTGATTAGAAGCAAGAGTTGCTTCTAATCGGCTTGCTAGGTTCCTTCTTGCGAGTCTTTCGATTTCCGGTTCGTAGACTAAAGGTGAAGTCCTCCCGGAGTTTCGTGTACGCATGCACTACCTGTAACCTGCACAAGTAACACACCCCGCGTAACAAGGAAAAAGACAATACAAAAAGAAAGCTAAACAAGTTAAACAGTTAATCACACAAATTCAACAAAATCCAAACACAAAGCGCACGCACTCCCCGGCAGCGGCGCCAAAATTTGATCGAAGTGTCGCGCTCCGGTCAAAGATAATATTTATAAGCCCAAATTACCCTTAACAATGTGTTAGTGGTAGTAAGGGGTCGATCCACGAAGAGAGTGTGGTTTGTGTATGGATTTGACTGAATTATAAAGACTTGTCACAATTATGAAGCTTGCCAGATATTTTTTTATTTTTGTTTAGAAGAAAGATGTGAATTTGGACTACTGAAATTGAATTACTTAATTAACAACTACTACTTAACGATTGCAAGAATTTCTGGATACGAGAACAATAATATGAAAAGGGAATCACACCCGGTTTCAGTAATTATTAACCTAGGATTTCTACAAGTTCTAGTTTCAACTCAAATGCATTTGATTAACGGATTTAGTGTACCGTGACTTAGGTGCTACTAACTATCAACGCCCCGAAGAACAGACAAAAAGACACTTTGTAATCAACACAAGTAAATCCTAACAATGACAATGTACAATTACATATCACCGTTTCGCAAAGTCATAACTTTTAACATCGCTCGACAATTCACGAATTCGTAACAAATTAATACTATTGTCAAGAGTTTCAAAAACCAAATACAAATTGTCACTAAGTTAAAACAAGAACAATTCGAAACCCTAGAATTAACAACTACCTACACCGGGGTGAAACCGAGATGATTAGCCGCTCATGGTTGATGCAACTTGATCACCGGATGCTTGGAATGCGGAAGGATTCATCTTGAAGCTTGATTGGATGATTGGTGAATGATGAAGGTTGGTGATGGATGATGATGGGTGAATGGATAAATGGATTGGTGGCTAGGGTTAGGAATCAAGATTGTGATGAATGATGATGGTTGATTCTTGATTCGGGTTGGTGATGATTTGATAGATGGAATGGTCGGTGAATTGTGTGGTGAATAAGGCTCCAAGATCAAGATTCAAACTCCCCAAGGTGTGTAACTCCCGAATTGAATAGTCAACCACCAATAAGAATCGATCCCAACACCTCAAAACCCCAAATTCGCGTATCTGGTTTTGACAAGCCGTCGCCGACGGCCCTCAACCCGTCGGCGACGGGCTTTGGTTTTCTTTTGTCCATCCGACGGCTAAATCACCTGGATACGGATTTTTGGTGGCGACGGGCATTTCCAGAAGGCGTCGCCGACGGGTCCCAGGCCGTCGGCGACGGGCTCTTGTTTGCACGATTCTTGTTTTTCGCTCCAACACTCCCGGTTGATCCGTAACGCATCCCGGTGCTCCGGTTTTCGATCCGGTGACCCGCAAAGCTCCCGAAAAGCTCCTTAAACTTCATTAAACCTGCAAAACACAAATCTAATTAAAAGTAGGCTATTCGAGATTAAAAGCCAAGTAAAAACATCAACTTAAGCATTAACGAACGCCGGTTTTCAACCACGCATCAGTAGTCTTGTGGTCATGTTAAGTCTTTTAAACTTGCGGTAATCAGAGGATTGACTTGTATATTCGCATGCCAGTTTTACGTTAATCTTGATAACTAAGTCTGCCAAGTGGATTCGTTCAAATCATTTTGTAATAATGCTATGTGTTAAACTTGTATACTCGCCAATACATTTTGTATTGAACCCTATTTTAAAACGTATTACAGGTTGATGACATTAATACTCATGGAATCTAGTAGGAAGTGCTTTAGATACACATTAGAATTACTATAGATTTTGTACTTGTTATATTCTGTTGTATCATTTTAAACGATGTTGTACTTGTTTCTTGTCACGATGTCGTATTTTCATTTCAAATGTTGTACTTTGAATTTCCATGTATTGTACTTGACAATCTTGTTATGAAATAAAATCAGTTTTTTTGAATTAAATATTGTCACAATAGTTTTATGAAGTCTCGAACAATCTTGTTTTCGTCTCACTCCGATGTTTCCGCCATCGGTTGGGGTCTGACAGTGTGGGAGATGCCCGTCGAGGGTCGTCAACACCGCCCCCAGGCCCGTCCCATCACTTTTGTCGGCCTATTGCCCAAGACGACGCTCCCCTCTCTTTCTTATCCAATACACACACATATACATACATACATCTTGTATATAAAACAACAGGTGGTGGTGGGGCTCATCACCCATACCCCGATAACGTGGCCGTTTGCATGGAGGCCCATCGGGGGGGGGGGATAGTGCACGGTCCTCCTAACCGCCGGAGTGATCCCACTCCGGGGGCCGCTACCCGACCAAGCTAGCTCCGCGGCGAATTCCCCTTACCGAGTTCTTACCCTGGGCGACATATGCCACTCCCAAGACTCGAACCCGGGACCTCTGGGATGAGGTGGGTGTCGGTGGCCAACTGGGCTACCCCAGTTGGTTGCGTGGAGGCCCATCACCAAGTGATAGACCACCTCCATCTATGTCGCACGGGAACGGGTACGAGACTAGGATACAGGGACGATGCAGCTATGGGGAACGACAAAAATCCAAGATAAAATTAAAATTAAACAAAGTCCAAAATAGATATATATTGATGTATAGTGTAAACTCCAAAAACACTACATCCACCATAGGTAATGAATTATCATTAATCAAATCATTTTCGAATTCCAGTTTTCATCTAGTGAGAGATCGGCAACCTCCAAAAACTGAAACCTTTAGTCACATAATCCCACAATGGAGGTTCTTCTATTGGTGTAGTTGATGATCCTTACATTTCTTGAGAAGCCACAATCGATGACGATTGATGAATTGATTATGATTGATGAATAAAGATGATGAAAATAGAAGATGATTGATGAATTTAGAATTGAAGAACTGAAGATTGAATACGTGAATGTTGATTGCTATGTTTAAGTAAAAGGCCGACTATTGTTTGGAATTTGAAAGGGTTAAAAGTTAAAATCCTAAAAATAAAAGGAAACGTTTAGCAGCCATCCTCGAAACCTTAGTTGCTGTCCCGTTTTCCAGAAACGTTTAGCAACCGTCCCCCAATATCTAGAAACGTTTAAGGAACATCCCTATGGCATCCCCATGGCGTTTTCGTCCTCAAAACGTCCCCGGGACGGGTACTCCATGCTTTCGGGTGTCCTGTGCTTCATAGACCTCCACACCCATAGCCTAATATTTTGAAAAAACCTCGAAAACTGCGTTGTGCTCAAAACTATTCGTCGTATTGTGTATTTTATTTGTTATCTTATATAGTTGTTTTGCTACATACTTCAGATTTCCTATTTGTTAACACCCGTTCCTGTCAATAAAGAAAAAATTTATAGTTTTGACGAAGGAAAACAAAATACCTAGATATATTTAATATTTTTCTAAATAGTAAGAAAGCGAAATGTTTAAAATTTAAATTGCTTCCTATCGTTTTTTTGCTAACAATCAGAAAAAGGGGCAAGAAAAGTCCAAGGGGTACACTTGTTCGAATTTTAATTCTTCCAATTATATATCAAATTATTTCCCCTTGTTTCCTATTGGAATTATTCCTATGGATTTTAGGCTATTATCTCGCTGTTAATGAATATTTTATCATAATAATTTAACTTTTATATCATCTTAATTTATATATCTTGTAAGGAAGCATAATTGAATTATAGAAAATGACACATTTGTGACGATTTATTTTATGTGTCCACGTACATAAGTTTAAATTTAGGTGGAAACTGTTTATAATTCCTAATATATCTATGTGATTATGTTTTTCTGCATATCTATGTGATTATGTTTTTCTATTCATTTCCTTAAATAGAATATATACCAAGTTGATTTTATTTCTAAACTAGTGCTAATACTCACGAACTTCGCTGGTTGGACAAAATAATATATTTTCAGGTATTGACAAAAAACGTTATACGTTTATGATAATCATAACGAAATTCTCCGAAGGAAATTATTATGGAAGTTTGAACTTATAAAGTAGGGAAAATTTCACAGAATAGTAACAAAGTTTCACCTCTGTTCCACTAAAGTCACTCTATTTTTTTTTTTTTTTTGTGTATCTTTAAGTTCATCCAATTTTGATTTAGTGTTCTAATCTTGCGTAATTAGCAGGTTACCAGGTTACAACTATTTAGTTTTTTTTATCTTATTTCGATTTTGTAATTTACTGTTTTACCCTCTCAATTTAAAAAAAAAAAGAGAAATGAAATAAAACCTATATTAAATCTCATCATTTTTTATTTGAATAACAAAGTAAGTTTAAAACAAATATATTTACGTGCACCCTTCTTAGTTTTATTCTCGTTTTCAAGGCATAGGTACAAATCCGGCAAACTTTCGCGATTCTCCAATATAGCGATTCCCGACAACAAGATCTTGCTAGACTACACCTCCGTCGCCATTCCCCGTCCGGACTTGTTATGGTTTCTACCCAAATCGATTTCATAGTCCATAGATTTCGGCGAGTATTCAAATTTTCCGATCTATTACATAATAACCCTTTAAAACGCCTCTTAAAGAGCACATTTAGTTTTCTCTCTCCCTTACAAAGCTTCGAAATGCTTTTGGACTTCAACTGAGCACCGTATCGCCACAACCCAATGCTCCGACGAACTAGTTCATTCGTTAACAAACTAATTACAGAAGGAGGTGGAATGTAGAGGAGACGGACTACACGTTCTTTTGAGAAAACAGGCCGGGAAGATTTGATTTAAAAATTAGAAGAAATTGAGCTTTATTTGCCTTTTTGTTTCTGTTTTGTTTTTCTTTATTTATTTTTGTTTTTTCTTCTACAATTGAAAGGGTAAAAAGGTAAACACACGACTCACATAATTATTAAAATTTAAAATAAAAAACTTAACCTGGTAACCTACTAATTACACAATATTAGAACACCAAATTAAACTTGAGTGATTTCATAGAGACAAAAAAAGATTGAGTGACTTTTATGGAACAAATAGGAAACTTGGTTACTATTTTATGAAGTTACCCCTATAAAGTAAATATAACCAACCAACGTACTAATGATATAAATAAAACGAAAAGATAAGTCAGTGTTGTGAAATTACGTTTTTATAGTTTGAAATATCAATAGAAGCCTATTACTCTAATACTTCGGCTTTCTGGAGTTTCGTAACAATAAACTTGCATTCCTTTTTGACCAATTGAAAAAATAATCATCACCTAACGAAATATATTTGACTTGAATCATATCATACCATCCAACAACACTAAACCTATTGTAAACAATTTATATGAAAGAAAATATATTAGTAATTAACAAATTGAAAAATTTAGTAAAAACTAAATTAAAAATAAACAATAATATGAGTAATGGATTGACAAACCTTGTTTGACTAACAATATACTCTCTACAGAGCTTCATAAGCCAAGTATTTCGATCAACAATTTTGATCTTCATTTCATAAAACTCATCTAAACCACCTAAATTAGTAATTAATTTTGGAAGGATCTACATTTGATAACAACACGACAATTTTGTAAATACTAGTACATAGAAGAAATAGTAAAAAGTAAATAATGAAAGAAAACATAGGATAATTGCAAAAAAAAAAAAAAAAAGATAATTAGGATCGTCACTAACTTGTAGATAACCTTCGACATTGCTAATATGTTCATGGTCTGGCTGAATCAAAGGTGAGTTGTTTAACATAAGTTGACGTGCATGTTTATTGAAGATTATATTGTTAGAATATGTGGCATCCTTCGTTTGAAAACAAAGAATATCACCGGCATTTAAGCGAAGATCTTCTATAAATTTAAACCAACCATCAGCAAAATAGTAATTTGAACCAATTTTCCTCATACGGACTTCCCAATGATGAAAACGGATACAATAAGCGTAACCAAATTATCTTATCTGGTAAACGATTTTGATAATGTTTGACAAGAAAAGAAATCGGTAGTATCTGTAGTAAAAATTGTACAAAATAAGATAGTACTATTATTTTTTAATATTAAAGTGTAATAAATCCAATTGTAACAAATGAAAAATAATATATACCGTAGGAATTGGTAAAGGATTATCAGATATCTTGAAAAATGATGTTCCAAATTCTTTAGTTGGATCATGAGAGTAGTAGTTGATCATGAAAATATGCTCACCAACATAGTTGAATATCATGAAGAAAACGTCATGTCCTAAGTCGTTTAAAACCTTAGACCATCCATCCATAAAATAAAATACATCACCAACATTCAACCATTATTTTGGTTGGTTTCATGGTTTGGTTTCGGATTAGATAGATAGATAGTATGCGTGTAAGCGTGCATGCGTGCATGTGTGTGTGATAGTCTAATATATGGTCATGTATCAAGTCATGGATTGTCATGCATGGGTAGGATGATTCCTTTAACCCTTTAGTTCACCAATGCACAAATCATCACATGGATGATTTGGATGGTCATGAAAATAAGTACAAGAATGTAAATAACTTATCTAATTCACCAAGCAACCAAGTGAGTTTAACTAGACGAGTGCTTTCAGCATGATAATGGTTGGAGATTTGGTGTAGTTTGTCCACTTTGATTACTTGAAAGCTACTTATTGACTTAAATTATTTGAAATGTAAACTTAAAAGTACAACATTTCTTGAAAAAATCTTCAATCTAAACCTATCCAACATGGGGATTTGTTGGCAACTTGAAGATGTCCAAGGTTTAAAGTAAATGAATATGTATGAAAGTTTTGCTTAAAAACATAAAATAAATCCAATTTTATGGTTTTCCAATTGATGTAAAACATGTGTCGATGTACTTATGGAGATATATTTTTTGATTGCTATACTGAGTGCCAGTATCATACCAGTTTTATAACAAACTGAACCAATACGGTAATGATTTGAACCGATACCGACTAAAAACCTGCCCCAAAGTACGGAAAACCTCACTAGTTCTTGTAGATGTAAACTTTTATGTTATGTATGTTTTGGTTTTATTTTTATAAATTTACATACACACTAAAGTATTTATTATATTTTATTAAATATATATTAATTTAATTTAATTTATTATAGTTTCCATCATAATTTCACTTCCCTACATAAATCCCAAAGAGAATTCACCTCGCCGATTTTCCAATTTTTTTTGAGTTTTTCAAACTGTTTCAAAATCTGACTCCCACGTTCCACTATCTTAAGTCTCACCTTCTTAGCAATATAAAAATTAGGGTTAGTGCGAGCAATGTGTGTGAGGGGGTGGCAATGTTGAGCTTCAAGGTTCTCCACCCAAAGCAAACTTCATTCTACCTTCTACAGAAATCTACCATCTTCCCCCGATCCATCTCCAATCGCTAAGGAACAATCTTACAATGGTGTCTCCTCTACCTTTGTAAATGGTCGGTTTCACCGTTCTCTAGATAGTATGGGTAATTGATCCCTTTTTTCTCAATTATTAACTTCATATGGTTTATGTCTATAGCGGACCTAGTGTTGCAATATTTGATTCGTAAGTGATCATTTACTATGGATTCCTAGCCTTATTACACATCATGTTGAACTGCCTCCAAACAAAATTGTTCCACCACAACACTTTAGTTTCATCCAAAGAAGGTATATTCAATTTTTTTCTATTTAATGTGCAACCATAATCTTGATTTGCCACTGTTTGAATGTGCCTTTTATTTGATTGTGTGGGTTTGGTAACAAATAAAAATTAGTTTTGGGTCTAATTTAGTCATCTTAAAATGGGTCTAACATATTACAGAGAAAAATGGGCTCATTTTGGTTAAGGCATTCTTTTTTAACATGCTTAGCTGTTCATAGCCTAATTTTCTAATGCTGGCTTATTTAACATGTTATGTAATCGTCGGGTACCAAAATGAGCTCATTATGCAAACATAAATCACCCAAATGGCCAAACCCACCCAATTTTAGTATCATGTGTAGAAAGTAACATACCTTAGGGGTGTGCATAGGTAGGTTTTAGACCTTAACTGAACCATCAAAATGTGAATTTCCTTCTTTTTTGCATCTATTTTTTCTCTCATCTATTTTAAGTGTATGCAAATTCTATAGTTTTCTAGTGAGTATATTAAAGGCATCTGACTTAATTGGTGCTTGCCGATCCAAAATCATCCTCAAAGAGCTTATAAGCAAGCCGATAAGTATATGGATTCAGTTATGGTTTGAAATACATATTTGCCCGAAAGATTGAAAATGTGATGGAATTTGACTTACCCTAGTGTTAAAATTATATTGGAAAAAATATTATCGTGTTTGAGTTCATGCCTTTTGGTTATTTAATGCTTTATTTTGTTTTGGTCAACTGTCATTTAATGCTGCAATAATCATCTTAGTGACATTCAATGCTTCTATAGGCATCTTAGTGAGGTTTTGTTCCTCTTAACCATGCCTTAGCAAACACACAACTGATGAAGGACTCCGATAATGCTTTGTAAGGTTTGGTGAAGTGGTTCATGATTTGATTCTTCTCCATGATTTATATTTCTGGCGCATAAGTTTATGCTATTATTTGAACCTCGATTGCCATTTCCATGTTTCCTTTTGTAGCTATAGTAAAGGACTGTGGACGTGCGTACAAAGCTGTTAAAACAATGGGCTATAGACTTTAGTAGTTTGCAAATTAAAGGAAGTTAATGCGGCCTGTTTAGGCTCGCAAGCCTAAATGATCATAATGTGCAAAGATCAAGCTTAGGCTAATTAAATAAATGAGCTCCATGTAAGGCATGAACTTGAGTTCTAGCTCGTTTAAGAGTTACTCATTTCGATCCTATCTCAAGTGGTTCGGCTCATCCAGATTCGAAAACCATTTTAAATGCTTAAGAGTCTTATTTATAACCAAAAAGCTAATGCGTTAACAGATGAAACCAAAAAATTGTATCCATTTTCTCTAATTTTTTTATGTAATTTATTTCTTGTTAATCTAGAAATATTTGTTCAAGATTTAGTTGATAAGATTTAACTATTTGAATCTGATTTATTATTATTATTATTATTATTATTATTATTATTATTATTATTATTATTATTTTGCAAATTATGGGTATTAATCATATGTTTAGTATGTCTTATGTCAAATATGGTTGTCACTAGATGTTCTATCTTCCATTTTAGTTAAGCTGGGTAAAGCTGTACATCCCAAGGCAGTTGAGGTATTATTTTTAAAAGATCTTTTTTGCTATGGGTTTCACTTAGACCGCCCGTAGTGGGGCGTTTTTTTTTTTAAATTTGCCCGAAAACGCCCAGTAACGCCCAACCCCCCATTACAGTGGGCGTTTTGGGGCGTTATTTTCGAGAAAAAAATCGTCCCGGCGTTTTAAATATAACGCTTAAAATCACATGGGGCCCACTTTTTTGACCGTTCTCAAACGGTAACATTCCTTTATTTATTTATTTTTTTTAATTTAAAATATTCCCCACTATATATATTTACCCCACATTCACACCATTTTTTATACAAAAACTCACTATCTCTCCCACTTTCTTCCAACTTTTATAAAAAAAACCCACTTTCTTCTAATTTTTATACAATAATGTATCCATACCGCCCTCCTTTTGGTGTCCCCGCTAGACCCGCAAACCCGAACACAACCCAACCGCAAACCCCGTACAACCTTCAAGACATGGACCCGAGCTTTTTAACTTACGCGGCTTACTTGAGTGGCGCCCCTCCGTTTGTTCCTCCCACTTTCGGCTATGGTCAAGCCGGCGGGTCTCAACCGTCACAACCCGAAGCCGAACCCGATGTGGAAGTCGTACCGGAGACGCAACCCGAACCGGTGCAAGAAACATCGAAACGCGGCAAAAGGTCGCATAAGAAGAAGGATAAGGACGCACCGCGGCGTACAAAAAATATAATCAAATGGACGAAGGAAGAGGAATACGCGTTGACTCGGGCGTTTGTCGACATTTCGGAGGACGAAGAGACTGGTAACTATTTTATATAAATATTATTTTACTTATTTTGTTAATTTATTTTTTAACAAACAACTTTTTTTTTTTTGTAGCAAACTTTCAAACGGGCCCGGTTTTTTGGGATAGGGTTCGTGCACTCTTCGTTAGCACGTGGGGTCAAGGCGAACATCGGGACAAAGACTCCATTTCTAGCAAATGGACCGACATCAACAACAAGTGTCATGCGTTCCAAGAAGTCTTCCAACGTAACTACGATAATCGGCCGAGCGGTGAAGGTGACGTGGGGGTTTTAACGAAGAGTTTGGAGGAGTTCGAGAGGACAAAATGCCCTTTCACGTACTACAAGTGTTGGGAGCTACTACAAAAAAGTCCAAAGTGGGCGGTAGTTAATCCAATGACGTCTAGTAGTAGACGTCGGGCTAAAAGGTCAAAAACATCATCCTTCGTTGACCCGTCAACTCCGACATCGGATGCCCGCAATGTTGATTTAAATGAGGCGGTGGACGTTGACGAGGGCATTCAAGAAGAGTTGGTCCGACCCACCGGTAGAAGAAAGGGAACCGGGAAAAAAACGGTCGAGTCGTCTTCCGATCTCGAGTTAAAGGATGATTTCGAGGAGATGAACCGTCGTCTCCAAGACATTCGCGATCTCGGCCACCAACGTTATGAGATTATGAAGGAACGAGTGGCCGAAACAAAAAAATTTAACGAGATGCAAGAGGTGAGGCAAATGGAAAAGGACATCGAGTTTTTGTCCAAACCTATCGACCACCTACAAGGCGATGCGTTGATCCTTGCGCAAATGCGTCGCCAAAAAATTAGAGAAAAATATGGACTCTAGATCATGTTATTTTTTTATGTTTTTTTATTTTTTTCAGCTTTTTTTCTGTTTTTTTTTTATTTTCTGTTTTTTTTTCAGTTTTTTTTTATTTTTTTTTTCAAGTAATGTAATTTTATTTTTAAATTAATGAAGTTTATTTTATGTTTAAATTAAAAAAAAATAATTGTGAAATGATTGTAAAATGATTGAATGGGGGTTATTGGCATAATGCCCCACTACACCACTTTTGCTATAATGCCCCCTTGCTGACTAGGACGCCACGTGTCGTATAATGCCCCATGATGGGGGCATAATAAGCTTCTACCACTACACATGGTCTTAGTGGTGAACTGGTGATAAGTTTGACCCATTCCCTATTTATTTTATATTTATTCGGGTAAGAATTTGTTTACCCATTTAACATGGTCAATTCATTTGCATTTTTGTTTTTAGTTTTTGTGTTTTGTGTTGTTAATGCTTTGTTCGAAGTAGTAATTTACTTGTGATTATAGAAGTTTTTTTTTTGTATTTGTGTTTCCAAAAGTTTTTACACCTACTTCAACTCTTCAAGGACAAATAGCCTACCTCTAAAAAGACTAGCATGTATGCAATTCGTTTGGCTTTTCTTGCATGATTCTTTACACCGACATGTTAATCATCATTTTTTAGTTATTAATTCTAGAGTAAATTATAAAAATCGTCTTTTATATATGTCACTTATTGAAAATAGTGTCCTTTATCTTCAATAATTACAAAAGACGTACTCGATGTTTGCAAACCTCTGCACGTTATGTCCTTTAACCCTAACTCAATAAGTTTTCATGGTTAAATAAAACAAAAAAAGAATTTTGAAATATTAAAAATATATACACATAAGTCAGTTCTCTCTCAACTCTCATCATCTTCTCTCTATTAACTCTCTCTTTCCTAGTTCACCCCACCATAAACCACCACAACCAACCCTATCACCACCACAACCCACCTGCCACCACCATCACCTACCCTCACCTGCCATCACCATCTTCCCCACTACTACCCACTTGCCGATGCCACCACCCTGCTACAGCCCCGCCACAACCCGTGACCACCGCTGCAGCCCCGTCGGTCTTGTCCGGGTGCGGCGACGCTTACAATTACTGTTGTAGATCGGGGATATTTAGGCTCGATTCTAAGTTTTATCCCCAATTTCATCTTTTTATCCCTAGTTTCATCTTTGTCTTCTCCGTTTCCAGCAATGATTTTTCTCTCTCTACACTTGTGTTTCTCTCTCTACAAACGGGTTTCGCATAAGATCTTTCAAGTTGAAGAAGATAGTAAAAAAATCAAGAATACATTGTTGTTCTCTTTGATGTTGTTGTTGTAGTTTGATGTTGTTGTAAGGTATTATGAGTGAAATTGAAAGAAAGGATTTGTTTTGAAAATATGGATTTGTCTTTTGATGTTTCGAATTGTTTATTTTTTCTATGTTTTGAAGATTTGGGTTACGGATGATAATGTGCAGATTATTAATGCTAATCTGGGATGATAAAGAAATGAAGAATATATTGTTGTTTTGTTTGATGTTGTTGTTGTAGTTTGATGTTGTTGTAAGGTATTATGAGTGAAACTGAAAGAAAGGATTTGTCCTTGAAAATGTGGATTTGTCTTTTGAAGTTTAGAATTGTTTATTTTTTCCTGTGTTTTTAAGATTTGGGTTATGGATGATAATGTGTAGATTATTGATGATAATCTGGGTTATTGATTATAATGTACAGATTAATGTGCAGATTATTGATGATAATCTGGGTTTTGAAGATCTGGGTTATTGATGGTAATTGTTTATTTTTTTCTTTGTGTTTTGAAGTTTTGAAGATCTGGGTTTTGAAGATAATGTGTTTTGAAGTTTTGAAGATCTGGGTTATTGATGATAATGTGCAGATTATGAAGATTAGAGTTAAGAGAGAGAAGATTTGAATTTTTTATAATTTTATTTAATTAGTATTTAGGGTAAAATGATTAATATACCCTCATGTGGGGTCCATTTGGTTAGATTTAACCATAAAAATTAACCGAGTTAGGGCTAAAGGACATAATTTGTAAGGGTTTGCAAATATCGAGTATGTTTTCTATAATAATTGAAGACAAAGGACACAGTTTGCAATAAGTAACATACACATAAAGGACATTTTTGTAATTTATTCTTAATTCTATTAATGTGACTTTATGTTTTGTTAGGCAATTTCTACGGTTACGGTTGCAAATACGAATTATAGAGATGGGCATAATAACCGGTTCCAAACCGAACCGGTAGAACCGACCCGTACCCAGTTCCAGTTCCAACCCGATGTATAGAAGAATCGGTTCCAGGTTCAAAATACCCGGCGGTTCTTACCCGGTTCCATATTTCTTGATAATAAACGGGTCGTACCCGGTTCCTACCCGTACCTGGTTAGTACCTGTACCCGGTTCTTCCAGTACCCGGTAATAAGTTACCGTTAGAACCGGTTACTAGCCGTTAGAATCGATTCTTGGAGGTTGCAAAAAGCATTAAATGCCAAATGTGACCGTTGGAGCCGGTTACTAAAACACACCATATATTTATTTCAAACGGTTACATCATAACTAAACAAACATAACTCACCAAACATAACTAAACACACCATATATTTATTTCAAACCGGTCCCGGATCCTTCACCCTTTTCTTTAGCGTCGAGTTGGCGGCCGCTTTCATGAACTTTCCGCAACCTTTGCACCTAGCCATCTCATGGTTACCGGCCATCAAACACAAATCGAAATGCTTCCAAATTGACGGGTTTCGTTTGGTTTCCAAAACCATAACAACCTCGTCATTGCATGCCATTGTATCTTCGAAAATATGAAATCAAATGTTGAAGTTTTTAATGTTTGTAGTAGTAAGGAAAGGGAATGGAGAAGATGGGGTATATATACAAAAAAAACCGATTTTTATATTATATAATCGGTTTCCAACAATATTATATATATTGGAACCGGTTCCAACAGTAAGTGGCAACTTTTTGGTTTGTAAAATCCGACAGAACCGGTTCCAAACAGTACCCGGAACCGGGTCCAGAGTACCTGTAACCGGTTACATCCGTTCTAGTTTTATTGACGACTACCCGTGTTCAACTTGGAACCGGTTCTTCAGAGAACCCAGTTCCCCTAACTAGTATCAGTAGTACCTGGGTACGGGTAGGAACCAGTTCCGGGTATTAATAATACCTGATTATGCCCATCTCTAACGAATTAAAGTTGTTGGTGTGGGTTGCAAGTATAGAGACATTGGTTAGGCAAGTTATTGTATATCACTTGCATCTTAGAGATATATGTATTTGCGTTACTTTGAAAATTTTATAATTTTGTGTTTCAAATCTTTGTAATTTATATTCTTGGGTTATATTTGTTTTAATTTAATTTTGTTTTTTGTATAATTTATTTTCATTTTTAGATAATTTGTTTATAATGGGAATTTATCAAGATTTTTTAATAAAAAATTACTGAAAATTAAGCAAATTTTGTTTTTAGCTTAAACACCAAGAGATGCGGTTTATAGTTTTTACTTTTAGCAAATTTTGTTCATATAGTTTTTAGCAAATTTTGTTCATTTACCCCCCCCCCCCCTTGCAGTTGATTTTATTGGTTTTTGAAGCTAAAAACCCATAATTAAGCTGTTTTGGGTATTTATGGTGTATGCAAGTATGTGTAAGTATAAAACACGTATGATCACACTCAGAAGGGTATATAAACTTAAAGTATGGTTCGGTTTTGTATAAAAAGTACGTATTTGTGATTGGTTATATGTTGTGCAAGTATGATCAAACAAGATTGATATAAAATACATTTTCCATTGATCAAAGTCTCGGAATTCCAAGGATTTAATATGAAATGCAAATACAAGTTTTTTTAAAAATAGAAGTACGGAAATACATAACATTACACTAATATGGTCGTTCAGGGTCATGAGCCTAAGCGGACTTAGTTGACTATATGAACGTCGTTGTGTCGTGTATGTATTATGTATGGGCTCACTCTAGCTTTTTGCTGGTAGTGCCAAATGTGTTTTTAATAATAAAATTTTGGCCGCTCAAAAAAAGTGAACTATATGAGCCTTATGTGAGGCTTCAGCTCATGTTCAAGCTCGACACGTTTGAGTTCGATAATTTTCAAGCTCTTACTGATATAATCCCAGTAGCTTTCAAACGACTCAGCTCTTGTAAAATTCTATTAGTCAACTGTGTTGCGTACATTGGCACCATTTCATATGGTCTAAGTCGTGTACTTTATCTTATGTGGAATTATATTGTATTTGTGGTAATATAATTATGTTTCATGGATAATGTTGATGCAATAAATAATAGACCAAGGCCTGTAGCGATATCTCCGGGTAAAAGGGTTCAAGGGTTTCGATTAGCCTAACGCAGGTCGTGGGATCACCCCACGTTTGCAAGACATGGAGAGAGGTTCATTAGTGTTATTGTTGTTCTTCTTGAATTCTAGACCGATATGAAACCAGCCCAGAACGTAATCGTTGGAGAAGATAAATTATTTGGTGTGAAGAAGAGAAGCATAAAGCTAGTTCTCATGGGAGAAGAAGAAGAGAAGCAAGCATGAAGCTTGTTCTTGAGAGGGAGAAGGAGAATCAGAGAGTTAAGATAGTTTTCAGCTGATTCTGAAGTGTTTCATATGTTTGGCATGGGCTGCAATTTATAGGGGAAGAGGTTTCTCAAAGGAGAAACCTTTAACTAATGAACCTGGCTTGCAGTGAGGGACTTACCCTTTTAGGGGTTGAACGGTTTGGACCTGCGGACAAAAGGGTGTTCTCTGTGCACATGTTCTGTCTGTGCAGAAATGGTTCACACGTTAAGTGTTGATGTGACCGGACACTGTGCTTGTCCTTTTTACTGTTCACCTGAGTTTGCGCGTATTGAACCTCTCAACCTTTTAACCTTTTAAGCTGTTATGTATATTAGTCATTTTATTGAGATTTGGGCTACCCCCGTCATTAGATAATATTTTAATTTTTCATAATGATTAGACTTCTAGACACCAATTTCATGATTAATAGATGTTATGGGTTCGATTTTCACAAGTGGGGTTTAAAGTGTTGAAATATTGTGATTGAAAATAATTAGGATCAGTCTCCATCATTTCCTAATTTGGGCCATTGACTCATGCAGCTCAAGATCCGCTCATTCCTGCTAATTGCCAGCAATTCCTTTAATGACCAATGATTTCTTTTTCCTTTTTTATCCCTTTGTATAGGCTATTTATACTCAGTCGTAGGATTGTAAACAATGCAACAAACACAATTGAATACAAAGTAATTCAGCCTCTCTTCTTCTTATTCATTTCTCTGTTTATCATACTCAATATGGTATCAGAGCGGTGTATATGATCCAAACACTCTTTGTGCTCATCATTTACCAGAAGCAATGACCGACGAAAACAACAACGACCTAGCCATCCAAATAGCCAACCTCCTAAAAAATGGAGTTCAAACCCAAACCCAGAACCCAAAACCGAATCCATCAGACAGCCTAAAAATTAGCCTCAATCTCACAAGCCAGAACTACCCCTTATGGGCTCGGATGATACGAGTCGCCGTAGGAGGGAAGTCGAAAGCCCTGTTAAACCATCTCACCCAGAACCCACCAGAACCTATTGATGAACAGTGGGAACAAGATGATTTAATCGTCTTTTCTTGGCTGATTCAAAACATTGAACCAAACCTTGCTAGTAACCTTACGGAGTTCCCAACGGCGAAAACTCTTTGGGACGCACTCACGGTTACGTACAGCAGCGGAAAAGACAAGCTTCAGACTTTCGACCTCCACGTTAAAGCAAACGAGTTCAAGCAAAATGGCTTACCGTTAGAGGAATTTTGGATCGTGATGCAGGGTATCTGGGGAGAAATTGAACGGCGAGACCCAAACCCGATGAAATGTTCCGCCGACATTGCTACTTACAACAAAGTCAGGTCAGAGAATAAACTTTTTCAATTTCTTAATACCCTTGACCGAAAATATGACTCCCTTAAAAGGGAAATTCTCCGGTGGGATCCCCTGCCATCTGCCGAAGCCGTGTATGCTGCTGTCCGAAAGGAAACAGCTCATCAAAGCATATTCGGGAACAATAATCAAGGGGTGGGATCGGGTTTGAACTCACTAGGAGATGCCGATGGGTTAGGACTTGTTTCCAGGGGCCGCCGGTCAGACCAGAAATCGAACCCGTCATCATCCCGGGTTGATAAGAACAAGTTGAAATGTGATCATTGTGGCATGGCCAAACATACAAAGGAACAATGTTTCAAACTCGTGGGTTATCCAGATTGGTGGGCCGATGGACACAAAAAAGGGAAGTCCGCTGCCGCCGTGGGTAACCAAGAGGCCACCAGCAGCGGCGGTAGCAGCAGTGACCATCGGAAATCCGCCGGAAGTGAAGAAGGAACCGAAAAGGGAAAGGCAGGGGGGCACTGTTGTTTTGCGGCGATTACAGAAGAGGAACCAGGAAACGGGACAGGTATAGGGTTTGAGAGATACATCTCAGACCCTCTCCTTTCACAATACTCTTCTTTTAAACACAAAGATTCTAAATTTACGTTTTTAAACCCCCAGTTTTTAGCCCCAACATCCTTGATACATTAAATATTCTGAAATTACAAGTGACACCCCTCACTTTTCTAAAAAAGAGTCAAAAAACTCTTTTAATTTTGGAAAGGCTAACATAGCAACAAAAAGTGAAAAAAATGAAGACTCATGGATTTTTGATTGTGGGGCTACCGATACTATGACTTACGAAAAAGCTGACATATGCTCGATGTCGAAACCAAAAAAATCCAGAATCCACACTGCAAATGGAGAAGTCCTTCAAGTGAAAGGAGGGGGGACTATTCAAATTTCAGAAAAAATGAAACTGTCAAATTGCCTCTATGTCCCATCCTTATCTCACAAATTGCTATCAATCAGTCACGTTACGAAAGAACTAAATTGTGTGGTTCTAATGCATCCTACGTTTTGTATCTTACAGGACATCAGGACGGGAAAGATCATTGGGCGTGGTACTGAGCGGCAAGGGCTATACTATGTGGATGAAGTGACTAGACAAGGCACTGTTATGCTAGCTCATGGATCTACAGATAGGGAAGCATGGTTATGGCATCGGAGGTTGGGACACTCATCTAGTGGTTACTTACATCGTTTATTTCCTGAATTATTTCCAACAAATAAGGTCTTGAATTGTGAAACATGTTTTTTGGCTAAGAGCCACAGACACACTTTCAAGTCAAATGATACTAAGGTTGATTCTCCTTTTTTATTAATTCATTCGGATGTGTGGGGACCAGCAAAGGTTGTGGGAGGGCAAATTTCCGCTACTTTGTAACATTTATTGATGACTGCACCCGCATGACTTGGATTTATTTTCTGAAAAATAAATCCGAGGTTTTTTCAAAATTCAAGTTTTTTTGTGCAATGGTTAAAACCCAATACAAGAGAGATGTCCAAATTCTTAGGTCTGACAATGGGGGTGAATTTGTTAATACCCTCATGAAACAGTTTTGTCAGGAAAAAGGGATAATTCATCAAACATCGTGCGCTCATACCCCTGAACAAAACGGGGTCTCTGAAAGGAAAAACCGTTTCCTTTTGGAAATAACTCGCGCACTCATGATTGAATCCCGAGTTCCAAAATCCTTCTGGCCTGAAGCCCTTGTCACAGCAACCTATCTTATGAACCGTCTCCCGACGAGAGCCCTTGCCTTAAAAACCCCTCTTCAAGCCCTTTCTAAATTCCACAAACCCCCATCAAACCTAACCCTTAAACCTCGAATTTTTGGCTGTTCAGTATTTGTTCACCTACCAAAAACCGACCGTTCCAAACTTGATGCATGCGCCGAGAAATGCGTGTTTGTTGGATACGGAGTCAATCAACACGGTTATCGATGCTACAATCCTCACACCCGTCATATGTATACCACGATGAATTATGACTTCCTCGAAACTGAATACTTCTACAATACCCAACACACTGGTCAGGGGGAAGAAGCAAACACCGACACATTGAGTTGGATACAATGGATGCCATCCTCAGAAGTAGGAGATAATCACGAAGCCCAAATCATGTCACAGTCACAGTCCACTAGCCCTGAAGAAAGTACCACTCACAATGATCCTCCCAACCTGGCGTCAGAGGTAAGTACTTCTCAAACCCATGAGTATGATGATTCTTCCAATATATCTGACTCATCCACTAACTATGGGAGCCATATTGAAAATCTTGAAAATCTTGACTTACCTAACCATGTGACAGGACAAGAACCAACACAGGTTGCACAAGACAGATATGTTCTCCCCCCAAGATCTAACAGGGGAGTTCCGCCAAAAAGATACTCTCCAGAGAAGGAAGCTCGAAGTTCCCAATATCCAATGGCAAACGTGGCAAACGGAAAGTTATCACCAGAAGCCAAAGCGTTTGCCACAGCTCTATGTACTGAAGAAATTCCAACTACAGTTGAACAAGCTCTTGAGTCCAAGGAGTGGAGAGAAGCAATGAAAATGGAAATGGATGCTCTAAATAAAAATGACACATGGGAGATATGTACCCTTCCTCCTGGAAAAAACCGGTTGGATATCGTTGGGTCTTCACTATAAAATATAAACCGGATGGTACTGTTGAGAGATACAAAGCCCGGCTGGTAGCAAAGGGGTACACTCAAACATACGGAATTGACTATTCTGAGACGTTTTCTCCTGTGGCTAAAATCGACACCATCAGAGTTCTATTCTCTATAGCTGCAAACAAGGATTGGCCCCTCCTTCAATTCGACGTGAAAAATGCTTTCTTGCATGGAGAACTCAAAGAAGAAGTCTATATGGAAGTCCCCCCCGGACTCATGGAAGATTCCAAGTCTAGAGAAGTGTGTCGCTTGAAGAAATCCTTATACGGATTAAAACAGTCCCCTCGTGCTTGGTTTGGCAGGTTCACGTTAGCCATGAAAAAATATGGCTTCAAACAGAGTAACTCAGATCATACTCTGTTCCTTAAACTGAGGAATGGATACGTAACATGCTTAATTATTTATGTTGATGACATGATAATCACAGGCAATGATGAAGAAGAGATGACAAGGCTAAAAGTAAACCTCTTTAAAGAATTCGAAATGAAGGATCTAGGAAGGCTCAAATACTTTCTTGGAATCGAAGTCATGAGGTCAACACGAGGGATTTTCATCTGCCAAAAGAAGTATGTCCTTGACTTATTGGCAGAAACAGGGATGATTGATTGTAAACCTGTGGATACTCCTATGATGGTGAACCAGAAGCTCTATATGGAGGAAAATGCTAAGTTAGCTGACAAAGGAGAATATCAACGGATAGTAGGAAAACTGATCTATCTCTCACATACTCGGCCTGATATTGCCTACTCAGTAGGAGTTGTAAGCCAATTTATGCATCAACCTCAAGTTACCCATATGGAAGCTGTGTGGAGAATTATTAGATACCTCAAGGGGACACCTGGTCATGGAGTTGTTTTAAAAAAAAATGGGCATCTTGAAACTCAAGTATATACCGATGCAGACTGGGCGGGAGATAAAGGAAATCGGAGATCAACATCTGGTTACTTTACCCTCGTCGGCGGAAATCTTGTCACATGGAGAAGCAAGAAGCAAAAGGTAGTGGCCCTTTCAAGCGCTGAGGCAGAGTTTCGAGGTATAGCTCGTGGTCTGGCAGAGATCCTATGGGTACGAAAACTCTTGACAGAAATCGGGTATCCTCCAACCAAAGCCAGTAAAATTTTGTGCGACAACAAAGCAGCAATTCAAATTTCAGAGAATCCCGTCCAGCATGATCGCACAAAACATATTGAGGTGGATCGACATTTCATTAAAGAGAAACTCGAAGCAGGGATAATTGAACTTCCGTTTGTTCGCTCAGAAGACCAACTCGCAGACATTTTAACTAAAGCGGTTAATGGAAAGATTTTCAATCACTGTCTTAGCAAGTTGAGTATCGAAAATCCCACTACTCAATTTGAGGGGGAATGTTGAAATATTGTGATTGAAAATAATTAGGATCAGTCTCCATCATTTCCTAATTTGGGCCATTGACTCATGCAGCTCAAGATCCGCTCATTCCTGCTAATTGCCAGCAATTCCTTTAATGACCAATGATTTCTTTTTCCTTTTTTATCCCTTTGTATAGGCTATTTATACTCAGTCGTAGGATTGTAAACAATGCAACAAACACAATTGAATACAAAGTAATTCAGCCTCTCTTCTTCTTATTCATTTCTCTGTTTATCATACTCAATATAAAGACCATTAGGTTCTGTGTTCGATTCTCACAAGGGGGTTTTCTTAGATGGGTTTGCTCTTGAATTGGTGTATAACATTATAGCATAGTGAAGATGGATATGATTGGGTGATTCCGCTGCTGACACGATAATACTTCAGTGGTCTGTGACTAATCCAAATTTATCGTTAAAAAAGTAGACAGATACGTCCCTCATATTTTCAACGAATATTTAAGATTCAAAATATACTTATTTATTCATTAAATCCGTAAAGATGTTCGTTCCATTTAGATCGTACAATAATAATTTGCAATAAAGATAATTTTTAGAAACACTTCAAGATAAAATAAAACTATAGATCATAAATGTTCAATTATATTTTAAAACACTTATTATTGATGTTTATGAAACATCTTTATCATATTAACAATACACACCTAAACAATTCCAATTGGGATGGAAATGAGTCGTTGGAGTCTTACACACATTTCGTCATTCTTCCATACTATAACTTGGGTAAATGTACACATTAAAAATACTTTTTAAACTTTTCACACAATTAACAAAAAAAAAAAAACGTGTGCAAATTGCATGTTTGCTTCATGAACTTGACACATCAATTAGAAGGGAACAAGAAGTAGATGGTACTTATACACAACAATGGTGACCATTTGTGACATCAAATGGCAAGCATGAGCCCGGGCAACGACCGCCGGAAAAGATCACGAGGCTGGCTCTGCCACACGGTGGAGCAGTTCTCCTTCGACACCCACTGTCCAACGGGCTTGGGCTTCAACTCCTTCACCGTCAACCACGTGTTAAAATACTCCCTAAATCGAGTTATCAGCCCATCTTTCAGGGTCCACACATGTACCCAATACACATGTGCGCCTTCGTAGCCCTCAGCAATCACTATCTCGTAGCCAATGGCTGTTATACTTCGCGGTTCGAACTTGAACTCGTTTGGTAGGGCTTCTCCGGTCAGCATGCGCATCATGTGGTGGCAGTTTAGAGGGCCATGAAACCACCACTCCAGGTCAGTGGCTAATATTCCAGAGACATGTTTAGTGTCACCGCTGGCTAGTGTCTTGTAAAGAGCATGGACAATGGCTTGGTTTTGGCTTTTGGGTTCAGTTACATTAATTTCTCCCATTTTTGGTTGAAGACTTAATAAGTATTGAGTAAAATATGAGTATAGGTAGGGGGTTTTTATAGAAGAAATTTGGAGAGGAGTGTGTGGACAACGGTCCTACCTTTTCCAAGGACATGTTTCTTTTATGTAATCTCATGTATATATGTGGGCGATTTTTAATGTTGCATTCTCAATCTAGTTAGAAATAGGAAATAAAAATGATCGAGTAGAGGAACACTGAAAATCTTGGGTTCAAATGTTACAGATAACAAGATAAAGAAAATTTTCCATTCTAAAAAAATGTACTAGTTGTAAAAGTGTTCTAGACTTAAAGTTGACATGGAACATGATCAAACTTAAATTAACTAATTTTGAAACAAAAGTGTGGGTTTGGGTTGAAATTAAGCTAAAGAAGCTCAAACATACTATTAGGTGTTCAGAGATTATCCAAATGACACCTATAGAACAACTGGAACTATTTTTTAACGGTAAGGAACGATGTGCCAACTACCACTACAAGAAAAAACCCCTATAGGGACGACACTTATAGGGACAACACAGGTCCTCTATAGATCACCATATAGAGACGACATGTAGATTCTATAGGGTTTTCGTGCCTTTTAAGATAGGTTACCTTATAGGGACGACATGTCCTCTCTATAAGGTGAAAATATATATATATATATATATATATATATATATATATATATATATATATTGCTTTTTTTATTCTCTAGTTTGTAGAATTAGAAACTTTAAAAAAATGTTTAACTTATAGAGACGACATGTTGTCTCTATAACTTTAAATATTTTTCTTTTAATTTTATTTTATTAATGATCAATATGTATGAAAATTAAAAAAAACTAAAAAAATAAAGTTTAACTTATAGAGACGACATGTGATCTCTAAAAAGTATGAAATAAAACATTTTAAAAAATAAATAAACTAACCTATAGAAAAGACATATAGTCGGTAAAATGTTTGAAATAAAAAAAAATAAAAAATAAATAAACTAACCTATAAAAAGGACATATCGTCTCTATAGGAAAACGTAATTTTGTTTTGTTTTTTTAGTTTTGGTTAAAAATAATTAAAATAATAAAAAAAATTATTCGTATATAGAGACGACATGTCGTCCCTATAAACCCAATTAAGTTGATTAATTTATTTTTGTTTTTTAACTATATATATATAGAATTGCGCTAAAATAAGAACCACCTCCAGTTGTAAGAACCGTGAGAACTACTTGATCCGGGGCACGTTGGACCAAATTTTTTTTTCATAAACGTAGATGCGTGTATTATAAATACATTTGTAAAAAAAGTAAAAAAAAAATGTCGTGTGTGTAGTTTTGAGCACCACAAGTTTGTGTTTACGGATACCGTAAATTTTCCGGTAAGATTTACGGTACCCGTAAACATAAACTTGTGGTGCTCAAAACTAAACACACGACATTTTTTTTTAAAAATTTTTTTTTACAAATGTGTTTATAATACACGCATCTACGTTTATGAAAAAAAATTGGTCCACCTCGCCCCGTACGGTGTAATTCTCACGGTTCTTACAACTCGAGGTGGTTCTCATTTTAGCGGTCCCCTATATATATATATATATATATATATATATATTTAAATCTATAGAGATGACACGTCGTCTCTAAAATGTTTGAAACAAAAATTTTAAAAAATAAATAAACTAGCCTATAGGAAGGACATATCGTCTTTATAGGTAAACATAATTTTGTTTTGTTTTTCAGTTTTGGTTAATAAATAATTAAAAATACAAAAAAAAATTATTCGCGTATAGAGACGACATGTTGTCCCTATAAACCCAATCAAGTTTATTAATTTATTATTGTTTTTTAACTAAAAAAATATATATTTAAACTTATAGAGACGACATGTCATCTCTAAAAAAGTTTGAAATAAACAAAATTTAAAAAATAAATAAGCTAACCTATAGAAAGAACATATCGTCTCTAAAATGTTTGAAATAAAAATTTTAAAAAATAAATAAACTAACCTATAGAAAGGACATATCGTCTCTATAGAGAAATATTTTTTTTTGTTTTTTAGTTTTGGTTATTAAATAATTAAAAAATACAAAAAAAAGTTATTCGCATATAGAGACGACATGTCGTCCTTATAAACCTAATCAAGTTTATTAATTTATTCTTGTTTTTAACTAAAAAATATATATTTAAACTTATAGAGACGATATGTTGTCTCTAAAACTTCGAATACGTGAAGCTCTCGCTTCAAGCTTCAAGCTTTGCTTAAAGCTTTTAGAACCAAAACACTTTAGAGCGCCTCACGCTTCTTTGTTGTTATAGTTTAACTTGTTTGTCTGATTCTTTATAAAGGCTATTTCATTAGTTTTTTTTTTTTTTCCTGAAGTGATTTTCTGTGTTGTTTGAATATTATGACTTCATAGAAATTTTAGGTTTGACTAGTTGTTTACTATGCGCGCGCGTTGCGGCGCGCTAAACCAAATCGTTCTATAAGAATTACAAAACATGTCAAATAACAAAAAGTAACTCAAACTAAAACGTCACGTATTTTCGGTACCGGTTCGGCACCGGTATTCACCGATTTTTACCCTCAAATACAACCCCCGCCCAAGGGGCCACGCCGAAACCCAAGCCCACCCGGGGTGGTGACTTGGGCGTTTGTACCCAACCCACGACACAACCCCAACCCCATACCCCATATTCTAATATTTCCTAGATTTTTTTTAACACATAGCCGTTGGCAAACGGCTCGCACAAACGGCTACTTGTCTTGGCCAATGAGATCCCGTCATGTCATCTTGCTAGCCCCGCCCAACGCTCGGGCTGAAACCCCCCGCCTAAGGGGCCACGCCGAAACCCAAGCCCACCTGGGGTGGTGACTTGGGCGTTTGTACCCAACCCACGCCACAACCCCCATATTCTAATATTTCCTAGATCTTTTTTTTAAACACATAGCCGTTGGCCAACAGCTAGCCTAAACGGCTACTTGTCTTGGCCAATGAGATCCCGCAATGTGATCTTGATAGCCCCGCTCAACGCCCGGGCTGAAACCCCCGCCCAAGGGGCCTCGCCGAAACCCAACCCACCCGGGGTGGTGATTTGGGCATTTGTACCCAACCCACGCCACAACCCCCGCCCCATTCCCCATACCTCATATTCTAATATTTCCTAAATCTTTTTTTAAACACATAGTTGTTGGCAAACGGCTAGCCCAAACGGGTACTTGTCTTGGCCAATGAGATCCAACCATGTCATTTTGATAGCCCCGCCCAACGCCCGGGCTGAAACCACCGCCCAAGGGGCCACGCCGAAACCGAAGCTCACCCGGGGTGGTGACTTGGGCGTTTGTACCCAACCCACGACACAACCTCCGCCCCATACCACATATTCTAATATTTCCTAGATTTTTTTTAAACACATAGCCGTTGGCAAACGGCTACTTGTCTTGGCCAATGAGATCACGTCATGTCATCTTGATAGCCCCGCCCAACGCCCGGGCTGAAACCCCCGCCTAAGGGGCCACGCGGAAACCCAAGCCGACCCGAGGTGGTGACTTGGGCGTTTGTACCCAACCCACGCCACAACCCCCGCCCCATACCCCATATTCTAATATTTCCTAGATCTTTTTTTTTAAACACATAGCCGTTGGCCAACAGCTAGCCTAAACGGCTACTTGTCTTGGCCAATGAGATCCCGCAATGTCATCTTGATAGCCCCGCTCAACGCCCGGGCTGAAACCCCTGCCCAAGGGGCCACGCCGAAACCCAACCCACCCGGGGTGGTGAATTGGGCATTTGTACCCAACCCACGCCACAACCCCCGCCCCATACCCCATACCTCATATTCTAATATTTCCTAAATCTTTTTTTAAACACATAGCTGTTGGCAAACGGCTAGCCCAAACGGCTACTTGTCTTGGCCAATGAGATCCAACCATGTCATTTTGATAGCCCCGCCCAACGCCCGGGCTGAAACCCCCGCCCAAGGGGCCACGCCGAAGCCCAAGCTCACCCGGGGTGGTGACTTGGGCGTTTGTACCCAACCCACGACACAACCCCCGCCCCATACCACATATTCTAATATTTGATAGATTTTTTTTAAACACATAGTCGTTGGCAAACGGCTAGCCCAAACGGCTACTTGTCTTGGCCAATGAGATCACGCCATGTCATCTTGATAGCCCCGCCCAACGCCCGGGCTGAAACCCCCGCCTAAGGGGCCACGCCGAAACCCAAGCCCACCCGAGGTGGTGACTTTGGCGTTTATACCCAACCCACGTCACATCCTCCGCCCCATACCCCATATTCTTATATTCCCTAAATCAATATTTAATTAATATATGTACTGTTCATTCGTATATAATTTTATTAGTATATAATTTGTATATATATTTAGGTGATTCTTGATTTACTTTGAAAGTAAAACAACTGAAAAAAGAATATATATATATATATTTGAATATTTAAAATATATCGTTGGAAATCTTTATTGATGTTTTATTTTTTTAAGAGAAAATATATATGTTTTTATTTTTTAAAAAGACATCTATAAAGACGACATGGTGCTTAAATATTTATTTATTTTTTTTAGAGAGATACCTATAGAGACGACATGTCGTCTCCATAGGGCTTAAATGTTCTTTAACTTTTCTAAAGAAAAAATTTAGAGAGGACATGTCGTCTCTATAGGGTTTATAAAGTTTTAATTATTATTTTTATTTAAAACCTATAAAGTGGACATGTCCTCTCTACAGAGCTTAAGCATTCTTTTTTATTTTTTTTAAGAAAACCTATAGAAACGAAATGTCATCTCTATAAGGCTTAAACTTTTTTTATTTTTTAAAAAATATATAGAGAGAGAGGACATTTCTTCTCTATAGGGCTTAAGTATTTTTTTTAAGAAAACCTATAGAGACGACATGTCGTCTTTATTGGGTTTAAAAATATTTTAATATAAGTTTTTCTTATTTGGTAAATATTAGTTTTATTTTTCATTTATTTTTTTGTACAAACTTGTAGAGACAACATGTCGTCTCTATAAATTTGTCTATAGCAACGACATTTTTAGGGACGACTCTTTGGGCTATAGAGACAACGCTATAGAGACAAAACCTAACAGAGACGATATATCCTATCTATAGGTGAAAAAGACTTATAGAGACAACATGTCCTCTCTATAAGCTGAAAAAATGTCGTCCTTATAAGGTATTTTTCACACCGTGACACCGGGCGCTGTGGCCAAGGTCGACTACTCGACCGCTGCTAGCCCCTTGCCTCTCCCAGATGCGCGGAAACCCGACCTCCACCCGCCCGAAGGCACGACAGTGAAATAATCTGTAAAATGTCGCCTCCCATCTAAGACGAACCGACGCCACCCGTATTCGCCCTTCACCTGGATGGCGCAGAAAATAATAGAGAGAGTGGGAGTCGAACTGGGTCACAAGGAACACCAAATCTTTTCACAACCAGTCCACCACTACCTCATCGTCAGAACAACTAGAACTTAAATGGTGATAAAATTTGTTGTGCGGTCACTTGGTTGTAACTGTGTTCAAAGAAGCATATTCATTAGGTTTGAGTTGGCTTTTAGGCAGTCGATTTTCTTCAGGCATTTGTATTGCTAAGGTGATAACATATAGCTTTCTAAACCAAAGTATATGCTAATTTGTCTATTAAGAGAATATGTATGATTTAATTTGTCCAAGTATTTATATTTTGTGCAAATGAATATTTTGTTTGTATGACTTTTGGTTTAAGTCAAATTTGTCAATCTTTTATAATGGAGCCCCATTTGACCTTTTCAACTCATCCAAAGTTTTTTCAAAGGTATGGGACAATGGATGTTGCTCCACGCTTACGCTTCTATAATAAATATTTCAGTGATTGTTCATAATCTCATGAACATGTCTTTTGCATGGAATTGTGCTCTCGGCTTGTTGGGTGTTATGGAAGGCTAGAAACAACCTTAGATTCAATGGTATAAGGTGTAGTGTTGATGAGGTCTTTAGCGAAGTTAGGGTTATTAGTTTCTTTTAGTTTAAACATAGGGCCAGGAAAGGTAAGTTAGATTGGGGAGAATGGTGTAAATTTGTGAATATGTAGTTGCTTGTTTGTTCTTTCCGTCCCGGTTTCGGGTTCGGTGTTGTTTTAATGAAGTTTACGTTTCAAAAAAAAAAAAAATGTTTTATGCAATGTATACTCTTAATGTGAAAAGATCTTTGCTAGTATAACTTCTTACTAAAAGATAAACAATGACCAAACAGTAATGAAAGCCATCAAACAACAATTATATATCTTTGTATGTCACTAATGAGTTTGAAATTCTTGACATTCCAATGAATATTGCATATGAGTCATGTAAACAGAACTACACTCGATGAGATAGGAAAACATGAATAGCTTCATGTGAGGTGCGTATGAGCTATATGTTTTTTGAAGTAATGTCCTTTGAGATTGGATTTATAATAAAATGACCATTTTTAATTTATAATAAAATAATTGGGGGAATATGTTTTTTTTTTTTTGTAATTTTGGTTAAATGAGAGATACCAAAATTTTCAAAAAAAAAATGAGAGATACCAAAATGCGATTTTACTTACATGTATGTATGATTGATATTATTGATGCTAACAAATAAAAAAATTAAATTGAGATTTGAGAAGATATAGAAATAAAGCATTTAAGGTTCCAGTTGGATCCAAACAGTTTCCATTCGTGTGTCCATGTCATTTGCTTTCGACATTCTCCTTGATTAAACAACCCCCACACTTTATTTCTCTGAAAACTATAGGAATCTTTTTTAAACTTTTAAGATCATGTGTAGTGTGAAAACAATATCGGAATCTTTTTTTAACTTTAACATCATGACGTGTAAGATCATGTGTAGTGTGAAAACTATAGGAATCTTTTATTAACTTTAATATTATATGGGAACTAGTGAGTAAAACAAATACCTTATTTTTTGGTATGAAGCGACACATGGTCGTTTAGTAAGTAAATAGGCATTATGGGGCTTAAAGTTAAAAAAGGGTGTAGTGGTATAATACCCCAATAATGATTACCCAATTATTTAAAAAAATAAATAACACAAATAAATGAGTTGGAAATTTGTTATTGGTCAAAATGTAAGTGCACCTTAGGATGATAAATACTGGATGCTGCTATTTGAAGATTCTTCAGGGACTTACTTTGTAATTTGTTGAAAGTTGATGTTTTATATGTATCAAATTTGGACAGTATAAGTTAAGGGGGTCCGAATTTAGCTTGTTTGTCGGAACTTATTTGTTTGTTTGTCAGTACTTATTTTGATAAGTACTGACTAGGTGTTTAGTCTTATGTTCGAACGTATATGTAATATTCGGACAAGGTGCTAGTTGTCAGGACTTAAGTGTCCGTACTTATCATTGTATATATTCTTAGTGATTGAATACAATGAGAAGACTTTTTGGGAAAACATTATGTGCAAGACTTGTTCTAGAGAGAGAAACAAACCTTACCCTTGTGTGTGCTATCAATGCGTATGATTATTCAGGTGTGTGATCTGTGAATACTCAGTGTATTCAAAGATTGATCGGTTTTCTCATCTTCTACTCCTTCTATACGAGATCTACGGAGCGGTACGAGTCACGCGGTGGTTTCCGCACATTGCGTGTGTGTCGAGCGGTCCGGGTTCGTGTGTTCAAGGTGTTTTAGGCGACCTTACAAGTGGTATCAGAGCAGGCTCTGTATAGAGAGTGCTCTTACCACTGTAAACTTCGTGTTGGAGGTTAGATTTATAGATCGGTTTTGTTTATTGTAGAGAGTTTTCTATTTTCTAGGGTTTCTCATACTTTTCTTATGTTTTTCATGAATTCTCATATATTTCTTGACTTTTCATGATGGGTGGTGATTAGGTTTTAGTTTTAAGTGTTTGGCATTGATTCGATTGTTGAGATTGTGTTCAGAAAGTGTCAGATCTAAAATTTTTCTACAAATTCTCTGGATTTTTTGTGAATAGGTGAAGAAGATTATTGAGGTAAGTAATCATTATTCATCAAATCTATTTTGGGATTGTTACATTGTCAGAGTTTACATATTTATCTGTATTTGTTACTTCTGAACTTATTGATGACCTAGTGTGAAGTCACACTTGGGAAATAAATTCAGAAGCTGGTTGTTTGGATCTGAATTTGGATATAACCCATGTCAGTACTTGTGGGTTTTTGTCCGAATTTGTTCAAAATTCATTGTCAGAGTTTGTGAAGTCAGGATTTATGCAACTCCTTGTCCAAACTTAGGAATTTGTCAGTACTTATTCCTTATCCGAATTTGAAGATTGTCAGTACTTATCATCTTTGTCCGAATTTAGAGTTGATAAATACTTATCATCTTTGTCCGAATTTAGAATTGATCAGTACTTATCATCTTTGTCCGAATTTAGAGTTGATCAGTACTTATCTTCCTTGTCCGAATTTATAGAGTGTCAGTACTTATTCTTCTTTAGTCTGAATTTAAGGAAGTGTCAGTACTTGATCAATCCTTGTCCAAACTTGCTCTCTATTGTCCGAATTTATTGATTTAAGAATGATTGGTCCGAACTTGTTTGTTTGTTGAGGTTTCATTAGTATTTGTTCATTAGGTTGTTGATCAGGGTTTCCTGTAAGTGTTTGTTTCTCTCCGGACTTGAGAGATTTCTGAAAAGTGCTAGAATTTTGAAACCAAGACCAAGTGAAGATGGCAAACAACTTGAACATTGTTGTTCAAAGTATAAGACACCACAACGAAGTCAGAAGCAGCAATAAACCTCCCATGCTATTGAATGAATTAGATTATCCAGAATGGAAAGGACTATTTGAGGGGTACATCAAAGCGAAAGATTCAAGAATGTGGTTATGTATGACGCCAGGTCATAGCGGACAACCTATTCAAACTTTAACAATTACCAGTTATCTAGCGTTAACAAATGATCAAAAAAAGTATTACGAATGCGAAGAGAAGGCCATATCTTTGATCACAATGTCTTTACCACAATCAATCCTACACACGTCAAAGGAAATGTGGGACAGTTTGAGCGATAGGTATGAAGGAAATGAGCTATTCGTAGTGTTCAAAGCTATGAAAAGTGAATCGTTAGATGACCTAGTAAACAGATTCTACCATTTGTTGAGTGAGTTAGATCGTAGTCAACCAGGATTGTATACAGAATTTGAAAAGGTGGAAAAGTTTCTAAATTGTTTACTGAAACAATGGAATATGTTTTCTTCCATAATCAAAGAAAGTGCTCAATCTAAAGAACTTACTCTTGATCAAGTAATCCAGAAAATGAAAGGTTATGCATGGACCTTGGAAGATCAAAATTCTGATTTTGAGAAGCTTCAAGATCCTACTTTGTATCGAGCAAAGCAAATTGAATAGGGAAGTAGTACAGATGTTGCTTTTATTTCACAAGAAACTTCTCAAGGAGATCCTGCAAACAAAGTGCCTTTGTCGTTGGTAGCAATAGTGGAAGTACCATTGGTGTCACACCCCCAAGAATACCCCAAGCGGAAACCCCCGCGAGGCGTGTGATGTACCAGGATCTAGCCACCAATCACATTGAACCATAACGTAGTATTTAATAAAAGTTTCCATTTATTTCATAAAGTAAATTCAAACACAATCCAAAACAATTACGTTCAGCGGAAGCATAAGAGAAGTAGTGATTTCAAGTGTTTCAAAACAAGTGTGCAATAATCACTAAACTTGTATCCAAGAGCTACGACCCATGACCACTCCAGTACTCCCAGATAGCAAGTTCCCATCCATAAAACTAAGGACCTGCAAGCATGCAGTAAAAGTGTGTCAGACAGGCTGGTGAGTTCACAGTTTGCTTTAACCGTTTAATACCAAGTAGTGAATTATGATTTGTCAAGTTGATAATAACTCAATACCGCAGACGGCCCTTTTTGCCCTTCTCCAATGCTCTATCAAACATTGGTCATGATTTAAAGTTATTAGTTCACGCCTGTCCTATCCAGGTACGTCGTGAGGGTGCCAAACCTAATAGCGCTATCAACTAATAACCCCGTTGCCCTATAAGCAACTAACCCGGTAGTATGATAGGACTTAAGTGATAGAGAGTGAGTATCTTATCCAACATTAATGTTTACTGAAAACCGTTGCATATCCCCTGCAAGGATATGCGTATGTGAAATCCGCCTCACATCCCTTGCAAGGATGTGGGTATTTGAAAACCGCCTCATATCCCCTACAAAGATATGGGTTTACGAAAATCCGTTTACAAGTTTTGTCAGTTTGATTGTCCCCACCGGACACATGCTTGTTTTGAGAGAAGTGAACTCACCTTGGTTTGCTCGGTATGATTAGTTACTTGTTCACACTTAAACAGTCACACCCTATGGTATTCAAGCACTCGTAATCAGTTTACGTTCACGTATAGTCATAATGTGCATACAAGCTAACATAGCAGTTATACAACTCATATAATCCTACAATTCATATGCATGTTTCGTAACAGTGCTTAACAGTTAAGTGTGCTATAAGCAAGAAAAGACCAACTCATATCTCTTTCGTCATACTTAATCATCATTAACAGTGTGTAACATGATTTCAATAACATATCTTTCATCAACAAAGTCAACTTAGTCCACTGTGTTCGTTTACCCTATCAACGAAGGACCCAGGTTTCTTCGTAATTCCTGCCGACGAAAGACCCATGATTCGCCATGATGAGTGTTTCGTCGAGATGCATGTTTCATCGCATACATAACAGTTACACTATTTCCTTAATAACCAACACCCGTGATTTCAGCAAACAAATTTATTAATTCCCAGTCGGATCAAACGTTATGTTTCTAACGGTTACAGTTCATGCTCAACAGTTTACATCATGCACACAATTCAATCATCGATAATTTCTAACCCTAAACATGTCACTGAAGACCATAATCAATCAGATCATGCATAGACAACATTGTTTTTATTCACACTAATCATCAACAGTTTCAGTTCTGTAGTTGTTAACCAAATATTCCAAACAACCCTAATTTTGCATTCGATGAAACCTATCAGATTCGAAACCGATTCTAACCGAATTCATATCAAACTATGATTCATATCAATCAGATCAATCATACTATACACAATCTCATGAAGATGATTATACCAATGTAAAAAACAGGTTTCGTTTAGTGATCATGTACTAACCGGATTCGAGATGAAACAAAAGAACTTCGAGAGGATGATGATCGCCGTCGGGTATAAGGGAGAGGAAAGAGAGTTTAGGGTTTCGCCGATTATAATTGTGCGTATTATTGTTAGGGTGTTAGGTTTATATAACGTCGTGTCTCACTTATGCCGAAAGCCCATTTCGGCGAATAGAAGCCTCGACGAAAGACCACCTATCGTCGTGATGTTGATGAAGAAACTCTTGTTGATGACGAAACACTAGGTGTTTCCTAGAGTATGGGTGATGACCAAAAATCCGGTATTTCGCCGGTGTTTTGCCGAGTAAGGATATGACGAATCACTAATGTTTCGTCGAGTGTGAGAATGTATGTGTTATGTTTATAAACTCTAAACAGTTCATAAAGTTTCAATAATTAACCAAACAGTAAAACAATTCATTAATCGCAAATCAAACATGCACAAGTTACAACGCAAACGAATCATGAAAACACAGTTGTGGAACAAGTAACGTGTCGAGTGAAGACCTTGAAAGCTTGGGTTGTCACATCATCCCCAACTTGAAAGAAATTTCGCCCCGAAATTTGATAAATAGTCCAAAAGCGGCAAAGCGTCAGATCAGGATGACTGTGGCTTTTCCCCGTGAAACGGTACTACAAGTGTTTCATCAGACAAACACGTCTTCAACTGTGAAACATGGAAAACATCATGGACGTTACCCAACTCAGCAGGTAACTCGAGCTTGTATGCCACCTTACGGATTCGTTCCAGAATTTTGAATGGCCCTACATAACGAGGGTTAAGCTTGCCGCATTTTCCAAAACGCACCACACCCTTCCAGGGTGAGACCTTCAGCATAACACGATCATTAACTGCGAACTCCAAAGGTTTTCTACGCTTATCGGCGTAGCTTTTCTGATGATCACACGCTGCCGCCATACGATTCCTGATCTGAACAATTTTCTCTGAAGTTTCAAGTACTAGTTCTGGACCTGTGATCTGGCTGTCACCCACTTCAGCCCAACAAAGTGGTGAGCGACACTTTCGTCCGTACAATGCTTCAAATGGGGCTACCTGAATACTGGTATGGTAGTTATTGTGGTAAGAAAACTCTATCAGCGGCAAGTGTTTCTCCCAACCCTTGCCAAAATCAATTACGCATGCTCATAACATATCCTCAAGTGTCTGGATGGTTCGCTCACTTTGACCATCTGTTTGTGGGTGATAAGCAGTGCTCATGTTGAGGCGTGAGCCGAATGATTTGTGCATCGACTGCCACAAATCTAAGACGAAATGCGGGTCACGATCAGAGATAATAGAGGTCGGCACCCCGTGCCTGGAAACCACCTCCTTGAGGTAAACAGCAGCTAATTGCGAGATCTTGTCCGTTTCCTTCATTGCAAGAAAATGTGCTGACGTCGTGAGACGATCAACGATCACCCAAATGGTATCGTTCCCGCTTTGAGTTCTAGGTAGCCCAGTGACAAAATCCATGGCGATTTGCTCCCATTTCCACATGGGTATCTCTGGTTGCTGAAGTAAGCCTGAGGGTTTCTGATATTCTACCTTGACCTTTGAACAAGTCAAGCATTTACTTACATAAGTCGCGATGTGGGCCTTCATCTTCGGCCACCAGTACAAAACCTTGAGATCCTGATACATTTTGTCCGATCCCGGATGAACAGAGTATCTAGACTTGTGCGCTTCATCCATCACATGCTCCCTGAGGTTACCAAACAAAGGAATCCATACCCGCTCCATGAAGTAGAGAATACCATCTGATCTCTCTACAAGTCGTTTTTCCATGCCCCTTAAGTATTCTGCTTCAATGTTTTCCTCTTTCAACGCTTCAGTTTGTGTAGAACGGATCTGGTCTGGTAGGTTAGAATGAATGGTGAGATGCAAAGCGGGAACACGCTTTGGTTTCGTTTCCTTCCGACTAAGAGCATCAGCTACAACGTTGGCCTTACCCGGATGATATTTGATTGCACAATCATAATCGTTTAAAAGTTCTACCCAACGTCGTCGCATATTCATATCCTTCTGATCGAATATATGCTGAAGGCTCTTGTGGTCGGTATAAATAGTGCATTTAGTACCGTACAAGTAATGCCTCCAGATTTTGAGCGCAAACACCACGACCCCCAACTCCAAGTCGTGAGTCGTGTAATTCTTTTCATGGACCTTCAACTGTCGAGAGGCGTAAGCTATAACTTTCTCGCGTTGCATCAACATGCAACCGAGACCTTGAATAGAGGCGTCACAATATACTACAAAATCTTCGGTACCCTCAGGTAAAGACAAAATTGGTGCACTACAAAGATTTTGCTTCAGAAGCTGAAAGGCGTCTTCCTGTTTTGTTCCCCAAGTATATACTACACCCTTCTGTGTCAGAGCCGTGAGAGGTTGAGCGATCTTTGAAAAACCTTCAATGAATCTTCGATAGTACCAAGCGAGACCAAGGAATAATCATACCTCCGAAGGGTTCTTTCGTGCTGCCCAATTCCTGATGGAGTCAATCTTAGCAGGATCCACGTGTATCCCCATTTCGTTAACAATGTGGCCGAGGAAGTGTACTTGACGAATCCAGAAGTCACACTTAGAAAATTTCGCCTAAAGCTGTTCTTTCCTCAGAAGCTCCAAAATAAGGCGTAGATGTCGCTCGTGATCTTCCTTGCTCTTTGAATAAATTAGAATGTCGTCGATAAACACGATATTGAAGTCGTCGAGATACGGTTTGCATAACCAGTTCATGAGGTCCATGAAAACCGCTGGCGTGTTCGTCAACCCAAACGGTATAACTAAAAACTCATAATGTCCATACCGCGTTCGAAAAGCCATTTTAGGAACATCCTCCACGGACTCTCATCTGATGATAGCCCGATCTTAAGTCGATCTTCGAGTAAAAACTGGACCCTTGCAACTGGTCAAATAAGTCGTCGATACGTGGCAGAGGATAACGATTCTTAACTGTCACCTTGTTGAGTTCTCGATAATCTATGCACATGCGAAAGGACCCATCCTTCTTCTTTACAAACAAAACTGGGGCTCCCCAAGGCGAAGAACTGGGTCGGATAAAGCCTCTATCCAACAGTTCTTGAAGTTGATTCGACAATTCTTGCAACTCCCCAGGTGCAAGATGATATAGGGCACGAGCAATCGGAGCTGCTCCTGGTGTGAGATCAATGTGGAATTCCACCTGACGATGTGGAGGTAAACCCGGAAGTTCCTCGGGAAAAACGTCAGGAAACTCCCGTACGACTGGTAAATCATCGATTTTCTTCTCTTCATGCTGAGTATCAGTAACAAGTGCAAGAATAGCAGGGTAGCCCTTCTGTAAACATTTCTGGGCTTTCATGGATGAAATGATGTTGACGGTTGCACTGCTTCGATGACCCTGGACAAATAATGATTCCCCGCTAGGGAGAGGTACACGCATGATCTTCTCCTTGCAAAGTATGTCTGCTCCATGTTTGGACAACCAGTCTATACCAATGACTAAATCAAAACTACCAAGAGTGATGGGAAGAAGGTCAATGTCGAACACTTGACCTAGAAGATCGAGTTTACACCCTAAGAATACATGTGTGGCTTCTATCGACTTGCCATCAGCTAATTCCACTACATGCTTGTTTACAAGAGGCGCGAGACTTAACCCTAGCTGACGACTGAATCCCAAAGACAAATAACTCCAGTCAGCACCAGAGTCGAATAATACAGAAGCAATAATACCATTAACAGAGAATGTAGCAGTCACGACGTTGCCATCGTTCCTTGCATCGCCTGCCCCAATAGTGAATGCCCTACCGCGAGCGCCATTCCCTCCGTTATTCCCATTGTTGTTATTTCTGGCATTGTTGTTGTTGTTATTGTTGTTGTTGTTGTTCTGGCGGTTACCCCCATTGTTATTGTTGGCATTCTGGTTCAATTGCGGGCAATCCTTTTTGAAATGCCCTTCACTGCCGCACTGATAGCATCCCTGCTGATTACCCTGATTATGCTGGGGTTGTTGCCTCTATTGCTGTTGCTGAGATTGCTGCTGTTGTTGCTTGGGATGTGGAGCTCTACAATCCTTCGCCATGTGACCCAACTTGTCAAACCTTTGACATGCCCGGCTACACTGGCCATAGTGATGGAAACCACACTTATTGCATTTCGGCTGTTTCCCTACGTAACCGGAAGTCTGGCTTTGGTTCTGATTCTGATTGACAGAGGACGACTGGCTGAAACTGCGGGTGTTGTTGTTGTCAGGCTTCTTCTGAGATTGACTTGCACTAGTTGCTTTGTCAGCATCGTTCCATTTATGCTTGTTATCACTAGCAGGTGTGGTAGTTGTAGCAGCAGGGGTAGTAGCAGAAACACGAGGCGGTAGCGATCCACGCTCGACTTCTTGGTCAGTAATCTTGTGTGCTAAGCGGATGATCTGAGGTAGATTGTTAAGGTTTGAAGCAGTGGCCTAACTCTTTACGGCTGGTGCTAGGCCCTTGATATACAACTCAATTCATCGAGGTGGAGGTCGAGACAGGTTAGAGCACAAAATTGCTAGTTCATGAGATCGTTTCGTGTAAGCCTCGATCTCGGACCCTTCGATCTTCAAATCGTAGTACTCGTTCTCGAGCTTCAAAATCTCATCACGGGGATAATACTCCTCCCGCATTAACTCCTTGAAATCATCCCAAGTAGTGGCATTAGCCATCTCGATGCCCAACATTTGCACCTGGGCATTCCACCAAGTTAGGGCACCATCCTCCAAGGTGCCTGTAGCATACTTCACACGGTCCCCCTCGGGACAGTTACACATAGCGAAAACTGACTCAACCTTCTCAAACAAACGTAGTAACCCCATAGCCCCTTTCAGTCCCACTGAATGTTTGTGGCTTAAAATCCATAAACGTTTTGAAAGTGCAAGCAGGTGGATGGTTTTGGTTCTGATGCGCTTGCTGACCTAATGGATGAAAGAAAATACAACACAGGGGTAAGAGTTGTGTATGCGACACAAGAATAAAGAAGATTTGGCACATATCGTACCAGCTTGATAGGCTGCTAATGCCTCAGCCACACGGGTGTTAATCAGATTTGTCAACTCAGCCTGAGTCATCGCAATGTGTCCACGTCCATGGCCTCATCCACTCATGATTCTATATAAGGAGAGGGAACAAGTTTAAGAATCGAGATAAGGAAAGAGTCAAATCTCACGTTGACATCTACAAACTACAAAGTTTACATCAAACAATAGAGCAGACTCCTTCTCACACTCATTAAGCCTCACTGGGACTCACATGCACCTTACGTTATTATTATGTGTGCACCCATAATAATAAGGCAATTTGCATGCTTATCTCAGTGCCTCTTAACTTGCGCTAAAAGTTTCCCCCACATTTAAATAGCAACACGAAAGGCATTACAAGATTAAGAATCACAAGAGTCGATGGGTGCCACACTATCTATCTTCACTAAAACATGCAGCACAGGTAATCATGCCATGGTATCTAGTATGTAGCTTCATGCAAGTCGTGGGTGTGTGACTCTTAAACGAGTAATGCATAAAGTAAACAGAGGACGAACCTTGTGATCTGGAGCTGAGTGTCATGGTCGTTTTTGTTACTGTTTAGTTATAGTCTGGTTTTATGAAAAAGTTTTAAAACCAAGTTCACTATAACCAGTGGCTCTGATACCAAACTGTCACACCCCCAAAAATACCCCAAGCGGAAACCCTCGCGAGGCGTGTGACGTACCAGGATCTAGCCAACAATCACATTGAACCATAACATAGTATTTAATAAAAGTTTCCATTTATTTCATAAAGTAGATTCAAACACAATCCAAAACAATTACGTTCAGCAGAAGCATAAGATAAGTAGTGATTTCAAGTGTTTCAAAACAAGTGTGCAATAATCATTAAACTTGTATCCAAGAGCTACGACCCATGAACACTCCAACACTCCCAGATAGCAAGTTCGAATCCATAAAACTAAGGACCTGCAAGCATGCAGTAAAAGTGTGTCAGACAGGCTGGTGAGTTCACAGTTTGCTTTAACCGTTTAATACCAAGTAGTGAATTATGATTTGTTAAGTTGATAATAACTCGATACCGCAGACGGCCCTTTTTGCCCTTCTCCAATGCTCTATCAAACATTGGTCATGATTTAAAGTTATTAGTTCACGCCCGTCCTATCCAGGTACGTCGTGAGGGTGCCAAACCTAATAGCGCTATCAACTAATAACCTCGTTGCCCTACAAGCAACTAACCCGGTAGTATGATGGGACTTAAGTGATAGAGAGTGAGTGTATTATCCAACATTAACGTTTACTGAAAACCGTTGCATATCCCCTGCAAGGATATGTGTGTGTGAAATCCGCCTCACATCCCCAGCAAGAATGTGGGTATTTGAAAACCGCCTCATATCCCCTACAAGGATATGGGTTTACAAAAATCCGTTTACAAGTTTTATCAGTTTGATTGTCCCCACCGGACGCATGCTTGTTTTGAGAGAAGTGAACTCACCTTGGTTTGCTCGGTATGATTAGTTACTTGTTCACACTTAAACAGTCACACCATATGGTATTCAAGCACTTGTAATCAGTTTACGTTCACGTATAGTCATAATGTGCATACAAGCTAACATAGCAGTTATACAACTCATATAATCCTACAATTCATATGCATGTTTCGTAACAGTTCTTAACAGTTAAGTGTGCTATACGCAAGAAAAGACCAACCCATATCTCCTTGGTCATACTTAATCATCATTAACAGTGTGTAACATGATTTCAATAACATACCTTTCATCAACAATGTCAACTTAGTCCACTGTGTTTGTTTACCCTATCGAGGAAGGACCCAGGTTTCGTCGTAATTCCTGCCAACGAAAGACCCATGATTCGCCGTGATGAGTGTTTCGTTGAGATGCATGTTTTTTCGCATACATAACAGTTACACTACTTCCTTAATAACCAACACCCGTGATTTCAGCAAACAAGTTTATCAATTCCCAATCAGATCAAATGTTATGTTTCTAACGGTTACAGTTCATGCTCTACAGTTTACATCAAGCACATAATTCAATCATCAGTAATTTCTAACCCTAAACATGTCACTGAGGACCATAATCAATCAGCTCATGCATAGACAACATTGTTTTTATTCACACTGATCATCAACAGTTTCAGTTCGGTAGTTGTTAACCAAATATTCCAAACAACCCTAATTTTGCATTCGATGAAACCTATCAGATTCGAAACCGATTCTAACCGAATTCATATCAAACTATGATTCATATCAATCAGATCAATCATACTATACACAATCTTATGAAGATGATTATACCAATCTAGTAACAAACAGGTTACGTTTAGTGATCATGTACTAATTGGATTCGAGATGAAACAAAAGAACTTCGAGAGGATGATGATCGTCGTCGGGTACAAGGGAGAGGAAAGAGAGTTCAGTGTTTCGCCGATTATAATTGTGCGTATTGTTGTTAGGGTGTAAGGTTTATATAACGTCAGGTCTCAATTGGGCCGAAAGGCCATTTCGGCGAATAGATGCCTCGATGAAAGACCACCTTTCATCATGATGTTGATGACGAAACACCAGGTGTTTCGTAGAGTATGGGTGATGACCAAAAATCCGGTATTTCGTCGGTGTTTCGCTGAGTAAGGATATGACGAATCACTATTGTTTCGTCGAGTGTGAGAATGTATGTGTTATGTTTATAAACTCTAAACAGTCATAAATTTTCAACAATTAACCAAACAGTAAAACATTTCATTAATCGCAAATCAAACGTGCACAAGTTACAACGCAAACGAATCATGAAAACACAGTTGTGGAACAAGTAACGTGTCGAGTGAAGACCTTGAAAGCTTGGGTTGTCACATCATCCCCAACTTGAAAGAAATTTCGCCCCGAAATTTGATAAGTAGTCCAAAAGCGGCGAAGCGTCAGATCAGGATGACTGTGGCTTTTCCCCGGGTGCCACAGTTGGTGGAACTTATATATCCCATGGAACGTCGTCATCAAATGCTAGACCTAGTGAACAAAGCTTGAATGTTCCTAAAGTTGACTCACATTGTCTAAAACTCATAGAAGAAAACATGGCACTTCTAGCATCGTTCATGACAACATTTGAGAACTTTGCACTTGGAAAATTAGTTGAACCATCAAGCCTCTATGAAGATCTTGATCAAATTTATCAAGATGAAATGGAAGAACTTGATTTACAATTAAGTATGGCGTTATTGGTAAGAAGATCGAAGAAATGTCTCCAACGAACGGGAAAGAGTTTCATTGGGGGTAACACAAAGACATGTATGGGGATTGATATGACCAAAGTTAAATGCTACAATTGTGGCATCTATGGTCATTATGCAAGAGAATGCCGAAAACCAAAGAATAGAGAAGGCAACAATGGTTAAGGAAGCTCAACAAGATCCAACAACAATAGTCCAGTCCCATCCAATACGACTTCTACCACTTCGACAACAACCTCATCTGATAACCTTGCTCCTAGTCCTCATAATGCTATGGTTCTTCAACCCATTCAAGCTATTAATGTGCCACACAGCTGGAGGTTGTAATGGAAGAAATAACTACTGCTATTGTTTCACAAGCGTTTATTGCCTAGATCGTTGAAGAGGGGTTTGGAGATTTGTTCGAAGAGGCAAATGTGGAAGAGTTGACTGTAGTGGCAGAAGTTTTAAGTGAAAATCTGGAAATGGGTAGAATTAATGAAGCTGAGAAAAACAAGAGAAGGGAGAATGAGGAAGAAGAAAGCAGAAAGAAAGAAAAAAAAGAAGAAAAGAAAAATGAAAGTGATCGTTTTGAGTTCAAGATCGCAACTGAAGAAATGCAACGCTTTGCTGACGAAGAAACGGCAAAGATGAAAGCAGGAAAAGCAGAAAGCTCGGATCAAGCTTTCATGGCTAACATCGAGGTACAATCTAAACCTGCTGATAAAAGATGTGCTAGATGCGTAGATTTTGTTACTAAGTGTGGCAGATACGAACTCCATAACAGTAATTTGAATACTGATATGATGAAATCTAGAAAGTTAATTGTCGCTCTTTCGAGTGCCGACAAAGAACATAGAAGTCAGGTGATTGCCTTGAAAAAAGGACATCTTTGAGTTTGAGAGACGACTTGCTCAAGCGACAGTTAAGAATCAAGATTTTGTAAGTGTAGCTCTTGCTTTGTAACTGTGCTTTATCATTTTTGGTCAACAAAGTCAAAGGCCCAAGTCAAAGATGGTGAAGCATGACAGATTCTGGATTTTAATGAATGCCTTGTCCGAATTTATCTGTTAAATTCGGACTAGGGATGTTTGTCCAAGTTTGTTATGATGGAAGGGAGTCCAAATTTGTATGTATAAATTCGGACTAGCTTATCAGAGTTTAATGTTTTTAGGTTTTTCATGTTCTGTCCAAATATGTTATTATATATTCGGACTAGGTTATTTTGTCAGGACTTAGTGTCCGAGTTTGTTGGGTTGGCCCTAGCTTATATATATATATATATATATATATATATATATGTGTGTGTGTGTATAGGTTAGATGAGAACAAAAAATCCATACCCTATGTGCTCGGTTCTCGGTTATGGAACTGATTTCGGTTTCTCGTTTTAAGGGTTGGAACCTGTTATTGCTATAACCGGAACCGGTTATTGCTATAACCGGTTTGGTTCCGGTTCCGGTTATTTGACCAAAAAGCCATACCCTATGTGCCTGGTTCCGGGTAGGGTTCGGTTCCGGTTCTTAGGAAATCGTGTATTAAAATACCCTATTTTTGGGTTTTTTCTATATTTTCGTATTTTTAATACTCTATTGTGCTTTTATTATCCTATTTTCTCGTATTTTTTTGTTTATTATTACTAAAAAGGCATTGTATAATGTAAGAAAATTAAAATAAATGCACTAGCATAAATTTAAAAGAAAGATATTAGAATCATGTATCGGGTATAGTCGGGTATCATCGGTTCCGGTTCTGGTTCTTGTGCAGTTTCGAGTATTAATCGGGTATGATCGATTCCGTTTCCGGTTCCGAGTATTGAGATCAAAATGCATACCCTATCTATAACCTATGGGTAGGGTGGGTTCCGGTTTCAGGTATAGAATACGCGGGTATTAAAAAACCGGTTCCGGGTTTTTTTTACCGGGTCCGATTCCAATTACGATTTTTTTTTTTGCACCTCTGTATGTCACTAATGAATTAATTTGAAATTCTTAGCATTCCAATGAAATATTGCATATGAGCCATGTAAACAAACTACACTTGATGATATAGGAAAACAAGAATAGCCTCATGCGAGATGCGTATGAGCTATTTGGTTTTTGAAGTAACTCCTTTGAGGTTGGATCAAGGCCGTTTCTAGGTTTTTGGAGACCTTAAGCGAACTTTGAAGTGGAGGCCTTTTTTGCAAAATTACCCATTTAACATATTTAGTAACAAAACCTTTCTCCTTTACCCGGGCTTGAGACCAGCAATTATAAACTAAAAAGTTTATAGTTGGCGAAGTTAATTTTTTTTTTTGTTGAAAGTTTTATGTTTTGTATAGAGTAAATTACGTTTTTGGCCTCTGTGGTTATATGAGTTTTACTATATTAGCCCAAAATAAGAATTTTTAACATATGTGCCCTCATGGTCTCTATAACTAACTATTTTGGCCCCTGAGTCTAACTCAACCCTAAACCCTGTTAATTATTAGTCACATGACATGCACATAATGGGTAAATTGGTAATTTCCCTTCCCCTTTACTTTTAATTACTTTATAAAAAACAAAACAATAATCCCACACAGATCACTTAATCACAGGTCAAAAATCGATAAGAAAGTTGTTGGATTACACAAACTGAAACACTCAAATAAAATTAGGGAAGAACCCTAATTTAAACCAAAATAAAAACACCCAGTTGTGAAATTCACACAAAAAGATTGAAAACAAACCAGAAATAAAGCATCCAAACCCACCATCTGTTCGGCTTGACTCTGTTTATCAATTTACTAATCTGAGTATCTGTTCAAATAATTTTTATTTTGTGTAATTGAATGAAAGAGATATAGATTTGAAGCCAAAAGACAATCAATCGGCAATCCCTAATACTGACAAAAACCAGAAGTAAATTCTTAAATAATTTAACTTACTGTCCACAAGGTCTCAATCCCACTTGCCGAATATTCAAATCGAACAGAATCGACAAGTAATTTGAGATATGAATCGGGTAAGACCACTCGACGAAATCTGTTTAGATCTGGTTAATGGGAGCCGTAAAAGTGTTGAATTTTTGGTGTGAATCTGAGAAAACAGAGGGCACTGAAAAGGTGGAATGAATATGATGATGGCAATTGGAAGGGGAAAGATGGAAGGTTCATTGGTTCCTTATCCAAAATGGGGAGTCATGAAAATAAAATACAGATAATTGTCTTATATTCTAGATTTTGTTCGTTCCTTATCCAAACAGGGCCACCGTAAGAGTGTCGTACCAGTCTCCGGGCTGTTCATCCTATCCTCTGGTAACGAAGAACATAGAGGAGGAGAAATTACTTAATCTTGAAAAAATGAATAAGAAGAAGTGATAAAGTAGCTAGGTTTTTTTCTTTATAAAGTAATTGATAAAAAGTAAATGATAAAAAAATATAAACAAACAAAGAAAGTTATTAAAAGGGGGGGGTGATGTGTGTAAAATGCAACATATAAATCACATCAATTAAGGCATAAAACTAACCCTTTTTAAGTACTAATGTTGGAAAAAGAGTGTTTTTGTCTTTCTTTTGTATTTTCAGGATGAAATGAGCTCAAAATCACAAAAGAAGCAAAAAGACAACTAATTCTAGCATAAATACAAGAAAAGGAATAAAAGTAGACTGCCCGGACCCTCAACGGCACCTCCCAAGGCAAAGAAGAGAAAACAGAAGACTGAACACGCCCCGTGTCCAGCGAACACGGGGCCGTGCCCAAGAAGCAGCAAAAAAGACAAACCAGTAGAAGCTTCCATTGCCCACCACGGGGCCGTGTCCAGCGGGCACGGGGGCGTGGTGAAAGTACAGCAGGCGCATTAATTGTAATTGCGAATTACAATTAATGAAGAGAGAGAATGTCAGACGGGCACGGGGGCGTGTCCAACGGACACGGGGCCGTGCCCAGCCTTCTGTTCAGCCTATAAATAGGGATGCTTGGTTTCATTCCATCTTATCCCTTGTCACACCACCTCTCTCACACTCCATCCACCACCCACCACCACCATAACACCATCATCCACCACCATCATCCATTGTCCATCGTAGAGTGTGTGAGTCGTCTCGGGATCCAAGATTGATCGTAAGAGTTCTTGACAATCAAGGCCATGTTTGCCTAAGTCTCTTACATCACTTGGTGAAGACAAGTGTTTAGTATAATACTTTTTATTTTTAATCTTTTGCACTTTTTATTTGGTTTTGTATTAATGACTTTAATAACTAGTTACTTATGTTGAAGGTGATCTTTCCTTATCGTTTGTCCGTGGTGTCTTGGCATTATTATACTGTCTATATGAAATAAAAGATTTTCACCATTCATATCTCCACGGTCTATATGGAGGTATGTTGGCTACCTGGTCGGGGGTTAAGGGAACGGTTTGGTAAGGGTCTTGCCCTTGTTCAGCGTTTAGAGGTCCTACTTGTGACCTGGGTCAAATTTAGTAGGATCTCCTTCAATTCCCATAGGTATTGGATGCCGGGGATCCAAACTCTTTGACCCCCTCATAAGTTACCTATGGGTGGCGGGGATCCAAACTCTTTGACCCCCTCATAAGTTAACTACTATTAATACTATAACCCGGCTATTTAGGACTGTATCCCTGCTGACTCAGACTACTTAGCTGAGGGTAACGTCACCGCCAAAAGCGGGGCCTACCACAATTTGCATTAATAACTTAATTCATTATCTTTAAATAATCCGACCCTTTAGGATTGTATCCTTGCTGACTCAAACTACTGGGTTGAGGGTAACGTCGCCTTCAAAAGAGGGGCCTACTACAATAACTAAGATAATCTCTTAAACAAGTGCAAAAGTGCGAAAATAATCAAAGGTTATACTAACACACGAGTCGGATCCAAGTGATTCATCTTGTCTATCTGTTTTTATTTTATCTTATTTTTCAGCATTTAGTTAGTTTTTATTTTTCTTAGTTTAAAACATTTTTTCACTTTTTGATTTGATTAGACGTTGAGGATAAACCGGTATTAAAAGCTCTTGTGTCCTTGGACGACCTCGGTATCTTACCAACACTATACTACGTCCACGATGGGTGCACTTGCCCATATGTGTGTTTAGTGTTAGTAAATATCGTGTTTTATAAATTTAAAACTTGGCTAAAAGTGTTAAAAAGGGCTTAAATATACATCTAAAATATATACACGCTAGCACGCATCAAGTCTTTGGCGCCGTTGCCGGGGACACAAGGATTTTAGGAAAGCTTAAAATCGACGGCCTAATCAGTTTTTCAAAACCTTTTCAAAACGCGCGCACATTTTCCTGCATTTTAGTTTAGTTTGCATTTACAGTAGCCTGAACACGGGGCCGTGCTCGCTGAACACGCCCCCGTGTTGCATATTTTTAGTTAGATACCCAGATACAGAGTCTGAACACGGGGCCGTGCTCACTGAACACGCCCCCGTGCTCAACGTGACCAGTAACTTTAATTAAAACGCCCAGATACAGTCCCTGAACACGGGGCCGTGTCCACTGAACACGGGGCCGTGTCCAGCTTCTGTTTCCGTCTTATTTTTGTTTTCTGGTCCCGAGACTCAGTTGTGGTCTGTTGAGTGATTCTTATGGATCAATACTCAAGAGGTTACAACTACACCTACGATGAGGATGATTATAGGGGTAATTATTGCACTAATTGTCGTAACACACGCTCGGTTCAATATAATAACTCATATCAACCATCCACTTCATACGACTACTATGAGGAGCCCAGGTACGAGCCATCAACTTCATACACATCCTATGAAGACCAAAGGTATGAACCTCCTCCCTCATACTCATATTTTGAGGAACCAAGGTATGAGCCTTCATACTCATACTTTGAAGACTCAAGATATGAGCCACCACCTTCATATTCTTATTATGAGGAACCATGGCATGAACAACCCACCTCATATGAGTACTATGAAGAACAAAGTTTCGACCCTTATCCATCATATACTTACAATGAAGAACAATGGTGTGAACCATCTACTTCATATGAGTATTATGAGGAACCAAGGATCGAACAACCGGATTCAAGCTTTGAGGATCCAAATTCTTTTTCTCTCACCGAAGTGACCAATAGGATATTAGAACACACTAAAACTATCGAACGTTACATGAAAGAATCTCGCGCAAGGGAAGAGGAATCCCGCGCAAGAGAAGAATTAAATTGTAATAATAACGTAGCGGTAGTTGAAAATGTAAAAATGGAAGAACAAGAAAGTGAAAAAACCGACACATGAGTTAAACAATGAAAAAGGTGAGCCCGATAATGTTAGAATTCATGAAGAGTCTAATTTTGAAGAAATTATTCTCTTGTCACCTACTTTCGAAAATCATTGTTTAGTAACCCCTCATGCCAAGTTTTTAAAAGAGTTAAACACTAGTGCTAAAATCAAAGAATTAGTAAGTGTTAAGTTAACTAATGATCAAACCTCGCTAATAAAAGAAGACCCTTTTGAAATTAACATTACACCGGTTCCATGTTTTTTTCAAAATTCATTTATTAGCAATATCACCATTGATAAAGATCTTTGTGTTAACATGATGCCTAACTACATTTTTGAAAAATTAAGTATTAGTGATTTTACTCCACTTCAAATTCCCATTTTCTATCCGATCGAAAAGTGATAAAATCAATCGGTGTAGTTGAAGATGTTTTGGTTCAAACAAATCAATTGATAATCCCAACCGACTTTGTCATCCTCGATGACGCCCCACTAGTCTTGGGAAAACCTTTTGTACAAACTCATAAAGCTTTGAAAAACCGGAAATTCAACAATCTACCTCTTCAGTTAGGGGCATTCAAAAGGAGCATAGACCTTGAGCGTTCAATGAAATATCCTTTTGGCAATAATGACCCCCTAATTGAAGATGAAGCTGAACCACCCGATACGACTAATGAAGAAGACCACTTTGTCGAAGAAGAGATAGCCATAGAACAAACCTTTAAGGTTCTTAATCTAGATGAGCCACAAAATAAGGTGTCTTCTAAAGACCCACCCCTTGAGCTCAAAGAACTTCCTAAAGGTTTGGAATATGCTTTTCTAGGCAAGGATGGTAGTTTACCGGTGATTATTTCATCTAAATTAACTAACGTAGAAAAAGAGAAATTAATTAGCCTACTTAAAAAAAAAAAACGCGATCGCTTGGAAGCTTGTAGATATTAAAGGAATAAGCCCTTCCATGTGCACGCACAAAATTTTAATGAATGATGACTACAAAACGGTAATTCAACCACAACGAAGAGTGAACCCCAATGTTCAAGAAGTGGTTAAGAATGAAGTTATCAAACTACTTGACACCGGACTAATCTACCCTATCTCCGATAGCCCGTGGGTAAGTCCCGTTCAAGTAGTCCCAAAGAAAGGAGGTATGACGGTAATAACTAATGAGAAAAATGAATTAATACCAACAAGAACCGTCACAGGATGGAGAGTTTGTATAGATTATAGGTGATTAAATGAGGCAACAAGGAAAGACCACTTTCCTTTACCCTTCATTGATCAAATGTTAGAAAGATTGTCCGGTCATAAATTTTATTGTTTCTTAGATGGTTTTTCAGGTTACTTTCAAATACCGATAGCACCAGAAGACCAAGAGAAAACAACTTTCACATGTCCCTACGGAACCTTCGCATATCGACGCATGCCATTCGGTCTATGTAATGCGCCTGCAACATTCCAACGTTGTATGGTGGCCATTTTCCATGATATGATAGAAAAGACAATGGAAGTCTTCATGGACGACTTTTCCATCTTTGGAGACTCATATGACCAATGCCTCGATAATCTTGAACGAATGCTATCCCGATGTGAGGAAACTAACCTCACCCTTAACTGGGAAAAATGCCATTTCATGGTAACAGAGGGAATAGTACTCGGTCACAAAATCTCAAGCGACGGAATGGAAGTTGATCGAGCAAAAATAGAAACTATTTCTCGATTACCTCCTCCATCCTCCGTAAGAGCAATCAGAAGTTTCCTAGGACATGCCGGATTTTATAGAAGGTTTATCAAGGACTTTTCAAAAATTTCAAGGCCTCTAACAAAATTACTTGAAAAAGATGCACCCTTCATCTTTGACAAGGAATGCAATCAAGCATTTCTAACCCTCAAGGAAATGCTAGTCAATGCACCTATCATGATAGTGCCAGATTGGAAATTTCCTTTCGAAATCATGTGTGATGCAAGTGACTTTGCTGTTGGAGCAGTCTTAGGACAAAGAAAAGAAAAGCATTTCCACCCAATTTATTATGCTAGTAAAACTCTTAATGATGCACAAGAAAATTATACAACTACAGAAAAAGAATTACTAGCAGTGGTATTTGCTTTTGATAAATTTCGTTCTTATCTTGTTCTTTCTAAAACAGTAGTCTATACAGACCATGCAGCCATCAGGTACCTCTTCAAGAAACAAGACGCAAAACCCCGTTTGATCAGATGGATTCTACTCCTCCAAGAATTCGACATCGAAATCAAGGACAAAAGAGGAGCAGAAAACACTGCTGCAGATCATCTCTCACGCTTAGAAGACCCAGCTTTGAAGACAACCAGAGACGAGCAAATCAACGAGAAATTTCCCACTGAATCCTTGGAAATGATGGAAAGTAGACAAGAGCCATGGTATGCCGACTACGCTAATTTCCTAGCTAGCGGTATAGTCACCAAAGGATGGCCACATCATCAAAGAAAGAAATTCTTTGCTGATGTAAAGCATTACTTTTGGGAAGACCCCTATCTTTTCAAAATGTGTGCCGACCAGCTCATCCGAAGGTGTGTCCATGGTAATGAAGCACGAAGAATTCTCCGTCATTGTCATGAAGGTCCATACGGAGGACATCATGGTGCCGCAAGTACCGCACGAAAGGTATTTGATTCAGGATTTTACTGGCCAACCATTTACAAGGATGCATAAAACCTTGTAAAGACATGTGATGCCTGCCAGAGATCAGGTAATATTTCTTCCAAAAACGAAATGCCTCAAAATGGCATTCTCGTCTGTGAAATCTTTGACGTGTGGGGACTCGATTTCATGGGACCCTTCCCACCTTCAAAGGGAAACAAATATATACTTGTGGCAGTCGATTACTTGTCTAAATGGGCGGAGGCCGAGGCTCTTCCAACAAATGATGGAAGGGTAGTGGTAAAATTTTTGAAAAAACTGTTTTCTCGTTTCGGGACACCAAAGGCTTTAATAAGTAATAGAGGTACCCATTTTTGCAATCGTCAACTCGAAAAAATATTAACAAGGTATGGGGTCTATCACCGGGTCTCAACAGCATATCACCCTCAAACAAATGGGCAAGCCGAAGTGACTAATCGAGGTTTAAAACGAATACTTGAAAAAACCGTAGGAATAAATAAAAAAGAATGGGCCGACAAATTAGACGACGCTTTATGGGCTTTTCGAACTGCTTATAAAACCACTATAGGCACAACCCCATATAAACTTGTCTATGGAAAAAGTTGTCACTTGCCAGTAGAAATAGCTCACAAAGCCTACTGGGCAATAAAAAACGTGAACTTAGATTTAGAAAATGCCGGTAAAAATCGATTTTGTCAAATAAATGAATTAGACGAACTAAGGAATTATGCATATTCTAACTCCGAAATTTATAAAGAAAGAATGAAAAATTTACACGATAAATATATTAGATCTAATGAATTTCGGGTAGGAGATCAAGTTCTACTGTTTAATTCACGACTTCGATTATTTCCTGGTAAGCTAAAATCTAGGTGGTCAGGACCTTTTTCCGTCACCCATGTTTTTCCACACGGTGCAGTAGAAATTAAAACTCGAAATGGGATACCATTTAAAGTCAATGGCCAACGGCTAAAACTCTACCGAGGATCCATTGAGGATGAGGAAGAGGAGATCTCACTTCAAACGGTTAACGAATAAACTCATACCCGATATGTTACAGGTAAGTGTACGTTTCAAAACCGGTAAGTCTTCTAGCCATTTTTGGAAATAAGGGGCATGCACACGAGCACATCAAAAAAAAAAATATATTTTCAAAAACTTTGCTCGGCACAGGGCCGTGTCCGCTGAACACGGGGCCGTGTCGAGGCAACTGTCGGGATAAAACCCTCTTTTCCTATCAGTTACATCATTCCACACGCCCCGTATAGCCGAAAACGCTCTGGTTCCAGGCGATTTTCCGCAGTTTTCCGACGTCACTACCAAATTTAACAACATCAAGGTATGATTCTATCATCATTAGATTAGTTACTTGCATGTAGTTAAAACATCAAAAATTGGGGAAAAATCTAGGGTTCTTCATGTTCATCCGGATCGAACTCAAAATTTTTGATGAAATCTGTTAGTAGTAGTTTAGATTAGTATAGTAGGAAGTAAATAAACATGTATTGTTGATAGATTCGTTTGATTTCCAACTAAAACCCCAAACCCTTGTTCTTGAACCGAAAAACACGAAATTGAAAGGGTAAACGGTTTGTTTTGGGAAAAACGACACTTAGGGTTTCGTTTTCGGGGGAAACCGCTACTATTGGGCTAAAAATTTTCAGGTTTTCGAAACCGGGACGAAAAATGAATTTTTTGGGTTACAGACGCCTGGACACGGGGCCGTGTCCGCTGAACACGGGGCCGTGTCCAGCCCACTGTTTGCAGTTTCATTACAATTATCCTTGTTTCGTACTAACTTTTGATGTATTCTTTCAGATGTCAAAATTCACGAGGTTCAACGCAAGCGAACTTGACGCTAGGGCACGGTACGAGATACTACAAACAAGACCGGAGGAGTACCCTAGGCGGGCATGTACCGACTTGTTAACCATGGTGAATCAACTTGACCGATTCAACAACATCGTGAGAGGTCCACTGGCAGTTGCATTGAACACCCGGCTTAGGTCGGTGCATCAATGCACAATGGAGTTTTACAGTACTTTCATTTTCAACTCAAGGTGTGAACCGTTTGACCATGAGGCGGTCACATTCCGATGTGGAGGGACCACGTTCACAACCTCCATGGCACAGTTTGGATCTATCATAGGGTTATATAGTGAAGAGGAATCGGGGAATGAAGAGAATACTGGAGGGTTACGAGACTTGGATGCAACTGAACGTCAAGCCGCATGGGCTCAGATCGGTGAAGGAATCTACAACCCTAGCAGCACCAAGAGTACCAAACTGAGGGACCCGCTTTACCGCTACATTCACAGGCTCCTCACCTACTTGCTGAACCAGCGTCACGACAGTAGTGGCGTTGTAGGGTTGAAAGATTTGGTTGTCCTTCACTGCATCCACAACCAGAAGCCTCTCGATGTTCCTTATCTCTTGTTACGAAACATGCACCTAAATCGCCTTGCTCACGCTCCTACACCTATCTTCTTCGGGGGATGGGTGTACCGTCTTTTCAAGCATTTCACGAATATCCCAAGGTCCTTTGAAAGGAGTCCATGGTCGGGACGAGTTGACTACCACATTTGCCGAGCCATGAACTTACTTTATGAGGCAGAAGACGGGACGGTGAGCTTTCAAAGGACACAAGGCTATGCATGGAACCCGCAGGAGGCTCTAGTTCTTCATGCACCACCTCCCCATTATCAGTACCAACCCCAGGGCGATCCGGGTCAATCCTCCTCTCAAGGAGGCGGTTTTCCTAACTTTCAAAGTTTACATGATCTTTTGCAGGAAAACCTCATGTGCACCAGGAACACCTACAATCTCGCCAACAACACATACCACCGGGTTGGAGCTATCGAGCGCAACATTAACGATATACAAGATGATATCGGTAGCATCCGGGAGTACATGGCGAGGCATGGGGGTGGAGGTGATGGTAGCGATGAAGACATGGAGTAGGAGGCTTGAAGGAACAAGGGGCAGGTTGGTGATAAGCCCACAGGTTTATGTACCCTTCTCTATCAAACAATTTACGGCCTGCGTGCCGCTTGTTGAACAATTTACTTTCTTTAACTATTTCTTTTATCTTTGTTTTATTTTTACTTTATGCGTGGAGACAATTAACGCTGGTAATTTAGGATGGTTTATGTTTGTTTGGTTTGGTATTGAGTGATTAAAACAGGTGCAATACAAGGGTTAGGGTGCTAAACATTAGCACTTGCAGCCCCAAAATGGAGAAACCGGGAGACAAAACTTGTTTTTCAGGCTCACAGACTGTCCACACGGGGACGTGTCCAGCCGACACGCCCCCGTGTTCATCTCCCAGACCTGCTGTTTGTTTACTGACCTGCAATTATTTGCCAGACACGAGGCCGTGTCCAACCGACACGCCCCCGTGTTCATCTTCTGTAAGTTTTCATTACTGGCAGTTCGCCACGGGGCCGTGTCCAGGATGCCAGTAACATAAATCTTTGCTTTTTAACCTACTTTTACACATTCTAATCAACCAAAAACCTTATTTTTGGACACATTGAGGACAATGTGTAATTTAAGTGTGGGGGGGATGCTAAAACCTTGAATTTTGCAAATCCTAAATACAAGCCTTACACAAAACTCTATTGGAACCGCAAAACACCCCAAATTTTTTTCAAAAACTTTTTCATTTTTTTTTATCATTTACTTGTCTTAGTTTAAGTTGGGAATAACAAGTTCTAAAAAGGTTATATTTTTACAAATTTACAACCGATAGCTTCGTGATAACAAAGAACCAACATAAGAAAATTACGAAACGGCATAACAAGTCTAGTTAAAAATTCGATTATATATACTTGATCACATTAAAAACCCATTCCCACAAAAGTGAGTTTTGAGCCTTTATTGAGCATAAAGATATACATATTTAGACTAAATGCTCATTTTTCGTTTCTTGTGTGAATAGCCGCTTGGTTCTTACAACTCTAGAACTTGCCACGACGATACATTCCCGGTCCTTACCAACTTAAACCCAAGTAAGTAAGTGATGGAGGCATTAGGACTAACCATATTTTTCTTTCTAAACCATTATTTTTCAATTTTTTTTACCACCTACCCAAAATCCCCCTAGATAGCCCCTTTGAGCCTAAACCTTTCATTTCATTACCCCAAAACCCTTTTTACCCACCAAAAAAAAAAAAAAAAACCTTTTCATTTTTCACCCTTTATTTTAGTAACAAGCTCGGTTTTTCGTAAACTCGCCTTTTTATGTGATGAAAAAAAAAATTTGATGAAGTCAAAAACAAACAAAAGCTATATAAAAGCTTGTTTGGAGAAATACTTCAAAATAAAAAGTCACTAAAAACAAGGTATGTCACGAAAACCGACGCTTTTTACGATTTTCGCCCTTTTACTAACAACTAACCCAAACCACCCACCTTTAACCCAAGCCTAACCCTTCACCCAAAAAGTCCTCTTGATATTTACAAAGGTAAAAAGTTAAAAAGGAGGAGGATTGATTGCTTGGCAAGCCTATGGAAGGCGTAAGCTCTAGGCCGCTCTCGAGTGATTCACTAAAAATTACACCTTCGGCCGAGTGTTGAGTGATCTCCCGTGAGGTATGTGAACATGTATATAAATGGAATTTTAATAAGGCATGCTATGCCCGAATAAGTAATTTATCTTATGAAACGTTCAAAATAAATCATAACGAATAGGATTGTAAATAAATAAAAATAAAACTTACAAAGACCTTGGATTCCCGACACTCTAGGACAAGCTAAAAACTTTCTCTTCTACCTATTCCATTTGGGAGTGTAAGCCACATTTAAAGAGTTTTGCTTGAGGACAAGCAAAAGTTCAAGTGTGGGGGTATTTGATGTGTGTAAAATGCAACATATAAATCACATCAATTAAGGCATAAAACTAACCCTTTTTAAGTACTAATGTTGAAAAAAGAGTGTTTTTGTCTTTCTTTTGTATTTTCAGGATGAAATGAGCTCAAAATCACAAAAGAAGCAAAAAAGACAACTAATTCTAGCATAAATACAAGAAAAGGAATAAAAGTAGACTGCCCGGACCCTCAACGGCACCTCCCAAGGCAAAGAAGAGAAAACAAAAGACTGAACACGCCCCGTGTCCAGCGAACACGGGGCCGTGCCCAAGAAGCAGCAAAAAATACAAACCAGTAGAAGCTTCCATTGCCCACCACGGGGCCGTGTCCAGCGGGCACGGGGGCGTGGTGAAAGTACAGCAGGCGCATTAATTGTAATTGCGAATTACAATTAATGAAGAGAGAGAATGTCAGACGGGCACGGGGGCGTGTCCAGCGGACACGGGGCCGTGCCCAGCCTTCTGTTCAGCCTATAAATAGGGATGCTTGGTTTCATTCCATCTTATCCCTTGGCACACCACCTCTCTCACACTCCATCCACCACCCACCACCACCATAACACCATCATCCACCACCATCATCCATTGTCCATCGTAGAGTGTGTGAGTCGTCTCGGGATCCAAGATTGATCGTAAGAGTTCTTGACAATCAAGGCCATGTTTGCCTAAGTCTCTTACATCACTTGGTGAAGACAAGTGTTTAGTATAATACTTTTTATTTTTAATCTTTTGCACTTTTTATTTGGTTTTGTATTAATGACTTTAATAACTAGTTACTTATGTTGAAGGTGATCTTTCCTTATCGTTTGTCCGTGGTGTCTTGGCATTATTTTACTGTCTATATAAAATAAAAGATTTTCACCATTCATATCTCCACGGTCTATATGGAGGTATGTTGGTCGGGGGTTAAGGGAACGGTTTGGTAAGGGTCTTGCCCTTGTTCAGCGTTTAGAGGTCCTGCTTGGGACCTGGGTCAAATTTAGTAGGATCTCCTTCAATGCCCATAGGTATTGGATGGCGGGGATCCAAACTCTTTGACCCCCTCATAAGTTAACTACTATTAATACTATAACCCGGCTATTTAGGACTGTATCCCTGCTGACTCAGACTACTTAGCCGAGGGTAACGTTACCGCCAAAAGCGGGGCCTACCACAATTTGCATTAATAACTTAATTCATTATCTTTCAATAATCCGACCCTTTAGGATTGTATCCTTGCTGACTCAAACTACTGGGTTGAGGGTAACGTCGCCTTCAAAAGAGGGGCCTACTACAATAACTAAGATAATCTCTTAAACAAATGCAAAAGTGCGAAAATAATCAAAGGTTATACTAACACACGAGTCGGATCCAAGTGATTCATCTTGTCTATCTGTTTTTATTTTATCTTATTTTTCAGCATTTAGTTAGTTTTTATTTTTCTTAGTTTAAAACATTTTTTCACTTTTTGATTTGATTAGACGTTGAGGATAAACCGGTATTAAAAGCTCTTGTGTCCTTGGACGACCTCGGTATCTTACCAACACTATACTACGTCCACGATGGGTGCACTTGCCCATATGTGTGTTTAGTGTTAGTAAATATCGTGTTTTATAAATTTAAAACTTGGCTAAAAGTGTAAAAAAGGGCTTAAATATACATCTAAAATATATACACGCTAGCACGCATCAGGGGGGAGGGGGGAATTACCAATTTACCCATCATGTGCATGTCATGTGACTAATAATTAAACAGGGTTTAGGGTTGAGTTAGACTTAGGGGCCAAAATAGTTAGTTATAGAGACCACGGGGGCACATATGTTAAAAATTCTTATTTTGGGCTAATATAGTAAAACTGATATAACCACAGGGGCCAAAAACGTAATTTACTCTTTTGTATAACTTAAGTATATGTTTAAATAAAAATGATTTTTCTAGCTTGAACCGAGGCAAATTGTTTTATGAAAGAATCGTAATCAAGTTCTTCTAAAAAATCTCTTTCAATTGACATAATAGCTAAACCGTTTAATCTTTCTTGTGACATTGTAGATCTTAAATAATTTTTTATTAGTTTTAATTTGGAAAAACTACGTTCTGCTGAAGCAACAGTTACAGGAATGGTTAACATAATTCTATACGTAATATATGCATTTGGAAAAGAATTAAAGTTTTTAACATAAGTTAATATATTAATAAGTGTGTCAGACTCTACATGTATTATATCTCTTAGCATTTTCAGTTCTTCAAATAAATCTAAACCATTAACATCAACATGATTACCATGTTTCCAAAGCTTTTCAAGATCAATGCACTTCTTTTCTAAAGTGCACCGCTAATAAAAATTCAAATTTTTCCACCTCATTTTCAACTAAAGATTTAGCCTCACTTTTAACCTTAAGATCGTCACTATCACGATACAAATCCATTAATGCATCTCTTAGTTCTGGAGCTTGAAACCTAATTGCTTTAACACTTTCTAACCGACTTTCTCAACGTGTTTGTGATAATGATTTAAGAGTTAAATATGGTATATTATCTTGTAAAATTTTCCATCTTTTAGTGGATGATGCAAAAATAGAATAAATACGTTGTATGGTTCCAAAAAAATCCTCAGCTTTTTTACAAGAGATAGCCATATCAGAAATTACTAAATTTAAACTATGACAACCACATGGAGCATAAAAGGCTCTAGGATTAACTTGTAACAAGCGTTTTTGTACTCCCTTATGTTTTTCTTTCATATTTGATCCGTTATCATAACCATGTCCTCTAGGTAGTGTTTGTTATGCAGGAATGAGAGGCGGAATGGAATGGGTCATTATGAGGGAATGAAGAAAAAGGTGTTTGGTTGGTCAAGGGAATGGAATCACCCATTCCATAAGGCATTCCATTCCCTCAAAATCATTCCATCCACCCCCCATGTTTTTTTTTCATTCCATCCCCTCTTGCACCCTTCATTAACAACACCACAACCCCCCACCTTCGCCACCACTCACTACCACTACCATCACCACCACCGACGCCTATCGCCGCCGCCATCCACCCGCCACCGCCGCCACCGACCACCGCCGCCGCCACCTACCACCGCTGTCACCAACCATCGCCGCTACCAACCACCGCTTCCAACAACCACCACCGTCGTCAACGCCGCTCGTCGCCACCAACCACTACCACCGTCGCCGCCACCACCAACCACTGCCGCTACCAACCACCATCGACGGCCGCCGCCACCCTCCGTCACCACCACCCATCATCGTCGCCGCCACCACCGATCGCCGCCACCATCGATCGCTGCCACCACCACCTACAATCACTACCATCGACCACCACCACTCACCATCGATTTTATTCCTTAATTTTCTTGCCTACCAAACAATACACGATAATAATTCATTCCATTCCCACATGGTAACCAAACGAGACATGGAATGGTAATGATACATTCCATTCCCTTGTCCATTCCATTACCTCGTCCATTCCATTCCCTTGTCTATTCCATTACCGCATACCAAACAGACCCCTAATGTCATCTAAATTGAGTCCTATTCTATTAAATTCTTCAATAATAGAATCAAAAAGACCTTTACCGGTTGTATCATTCACTATCAAAAATTCTAGAAAGTATTCTTTAACATCTATTGAAGTTGGAGAAATATCTACACATCGTAAGACAATGTACATTTGTTTCTTGTGGCTTGTATCAGGAGTGCAATCAAGAATAACTGAAAAATATTTAGCTTCTTTAACTTTTTTAATAATTTTGGTTTTGACCTCATTTGATAATAAATCTGTTAGTTCATTTTGCATTTTGGGTCCAAGGTAATGGCTATGAATTTCTTTATTTTGTATGCGTCTAACATGTTCTTGCATTACCGGATCAAATTCTGCAATCATCTCAATACCGGCTAAAAATAAACCATTGTTTTCTTCATACAATTGTTCATTTGTCCCACGAAATGCTAAATTATTTTTACCAAGACCCTTTACAAGGGAAATAATTCTTTTTAGCACGTTTCTCCAATGTTCATTTGACTAGGATCTCTTAGATCAATTGTTCATTTGTCCCATGAATTTTAATCGGGCCTTTTTCTACGAGTATATCTCTTAGCACAACCGTTGGATTTATAATAAAATGACCATTTTTAATTTATAATAAAATAATTGGGGGAATATGTTTTTTTGTAATTTTGGCTAAATAAGAGATACCAAAATGCGATTTTACTTACATGTATGTATGATTGATATTATTGATGCTAACAAATAAAAAAATTAAATTGAGATTTGAGAAGATTTATGTATGTATGATTGATATTATTGATGCTTACAAATAAAAAATATGAAATTGAGATTTGAGAAGATATAGAAAATGAGCATTTAAGGTTCCAGTTGGATCCAATCAGTTTCCATTCGTGTGTCCATATCACTTGCTTTCGACATGAAAAACTATATGAATATGGGGCTACTAAGAAGCTGAAAATGTTAAACAAATACATCAGGAATAATAAAGTCGCACCACTTATCTCATTTTACGACACGAAAAACTATACGAATCTTAATGTAGCCTAGTTTCCAAACAAAAAATGAATTTTCACTTCCTAAGTGATCAAGAGTCGTAATCACTTGGATATATAAGTTATTCACATTTAGGATTGTTTATGAAACTTGCTGCTATGTGTTGTAAATTTGTCACTTCCTAATTGATCAAGAGTCGTAATCACTTGTTTAATGTTATGTAGATTTAGAACTAAATTTAGAGGGTGTATTAATTAGTTCGCCATTCTAAATTAAATTAGAGATTGTTTGAAACACCAAATTTCATTTAGTCTTTTAGGAAGAAATTAATAGGGATCATAATTTTTTTTAACAGTAAAAAATACTTCATTAATCATCACCAAAAATTGTTAGAGACTAAAAGATACCAGTAAGACATTAGCATACAAGCACTCATCATCACTAATGAGAATCACTACAAATTTAAGAAATCACCTAGCACAAATTAAGAAAACAAAATCATTTTTTGTGTCTTATGGATTGGAGTTAACCTAGAGACACATGACTTTTTGAGTGAATATTCGAAATTCAATATAAGGACGGGGAACATTAGTTGTTTAAAAATAAACCTGCTAGATAGAAAAAGAATTGGTAACATAGTACACTTTAGTTGCTAAAATGTCACCGCGCAAAAAACTTGTATGATGCATAGCTAACGGTGATAAGGAGTTTCTGATCATTTAAAATAATTTTCAGTTTTTGATAGCTGTAATATACATATATTGGATGAATAATGGATGATGGGAAACAGAAAAGGGCCATGTATGCAATAATCTTTTGGCATGATCTTAAATGATCTTTGAGGTCCCTTTTCCATTAATGCACCAAATCAAATGCATGCACATACAATTGCTTCTAAATCTATACAATGATTCATATTCATATGTTAGCTTTTAGTAAAAATAAAAGCAATAAATTCGTAATATTTGATTATCGCACATGGAGAGGACGGGTTAGAAAGAGAAGGATAGGGAGTGAGTGATGAAATCAAATAAGTGTAAATCAGTTAGGCCGGAGGGTGTGGGGGCGCCACCCCACACCATGGGTTTTAAGAAGGGGAGCTATAGGTAGCTCGCCACCATGGTAACGAGGAAGAAGTGTTCAGGTGGAGCCCCACATGCATTTCAACCAATACAATTTTTTTTTTATTTTGTTTAATAGGGGGCTTTATAACATACCATGCAAGTTAAGGGAGGGTGTGCTAAAGCCCCCTGGCTTACGTGGATCTGATGTGGCGGTGACGTGTCCTAATAAAGCCCCTAGGGGCTTTATCCCACACCCCATAGCCTTATAAATAAATTATTTAATTTTATTACCAGTTTTTGTATCAAACAAACAATGTGTTTTGATAAAAATATCACGTAAACATGAAATAATATTGTATAAAAAGTTATATAGTTCGGTTTTTAAATTGTATGGTTGGTAGAGATAAAGAATAGGGATGTGGTTGTATAGATATATGCATGATGTTAACTGGCCATCCTCCGCCTCATTCATAAATATAGGCCAATTAAGTATTTCCCAGTCATGCAGAATAGTCTTTAGCTATTTTAAAAAATAGCGGAACATATAAAAATTTGCACGATATACATCCTCGAAATTTTCCGAGTTTAATGATGGTCTTTTGTCATAAACTTAACATGCAATCATTTTGAAAACTACAAATATTATATCACACACGGTAAAAATATGTAATATATTGGATAATTATGGAAAATAAAAAGGCCAAACTTAGGATATCTCTTGGCAATTTAGGATAACAAAATAAAAGAACGTAAGGTAGTGTTTGGTTTGCTGAAATGAGAGGTGGAATGAAATTGATTAATGTGAGGAAATAAAAAAAAAGAGTATTTGGTTGGTCGATTGAATGGAATCGCACATTTCAAAATGCATTCCATTACTTCAAAAACATTCCATTCATCCCCTTGTTTTTTCCATTCCATTCCCTCTTCACCCTTCATTAACCCACCACCATTGCCACCACCACCCACCACCACCCATCGCAGCCTGCCGTCGTCATCCACCGCCGCCTGCCATCGTCATCTTCTCTCTTCTTTCTCACTCTAAAATATAGAGTCCTGTTCAGAGTCTTGAGTCTTTCTTAGTTCTTCTGAGTCTAGTCCTTCTGAGTCCAAACCCTTTGAGTCTTTTATGTTTATCACCCCAGTCCTCCCCCAAGCTTTTACTGGTTTTATATAAATCAGCCACACACTCCCCCCACATCCGGTATCAGAGCCATAGCGCTCCTGCAATCCCTTTCTAAGGTTTGTTTAGTATGCTCTGTTGACTGCCGACTTTGCGCGGATCTCTCAACATCAGAACACTAACCTTACAAGGTCTTGTCAGTCTGGTCCGACACGCTGAGTTTCTTATCCCAGGTCCAAAAGTAGCTTGTTAAGTGAGTCGTAAGTCGGAAAGGGTCCGCGGTAATTTCCTCGAAGTACGAGCTTGAGGGTAAAGATAAGAAGTGTTAGAAGGCTAAACCCAGATATGAATCCAGATCAGGGTCTTTCCCGTTCAAATTCCAGTTTTCGTCGGTCGTCTGCGCCAAAGATTGATCAGTTATATGAGATCTCTTATATCTCTGATGAGTCTAAAATCCCTATTACTAGTATGCCTTTAGTTAACCCTTATAGTATCTTCAGAAAATCACAAAATTCTCTCTCCAAAAAATTAAAGCAACTAGTCAGTTCTGCGTCAAACCCAGTTGGTAAAGAGTTTGTGCAAACCTCCAAGTTTGATTCACACCAACTCCCAGCAACAACCTCTGAACACCTCGTCCCTCTCACTCTCCCCTCAGATCTTCCAAGGATCTGTCTATCCCAAGGATATACACATATCCACTTTGGTGCCATAAGACTAGCCCTGACCTTCCATGGAAGAAAAGTACTACCTGCGTTCTCTCGTATCGCCCTAGTCGATACTAGATTCGTGGAGTACCAGCATGCCTGCATAGGTACTATCCAAACCACGTTAAATGCTGGAACCGTCTTCGGCACCTTCTATCCCAATTTCAATATGCCACTCAATGATCCTTCCTTGCTAACAGCCTTGAAAGCCCAGATCCAGATCGGTGGTACGCCACAGGTCAACACCTTTCAGGCCACTTTTCATTACCAGATGGCATATCGTGTCCAAAATTGCTCTTTGGACATCATGGTTCCCGGATCGCAGGATAACTCTGGTGATGCTCTACTCATAGACATCGACTCTAATGCTACACCAACCCTGCACATATGTTCCCAAACAGTTATCCAGAGAAGAGCTCACAAAACTTCTACTTGAAAAATGGATAACCAATTACGAACAGATCCACCAAGCACCGGTTCAGACAACCACAACCCCTGACTTTGTCCGCCATCAGGATGTGTTGGATCGTCGTGTGACCCTAACGAGTCAATCTGAGTAGTTCATCATCAAAAACAAAGGCATAATCAATGTAATTGACGTCAAACAGCTTGTTCCTTTCTAATTTTCTTCTTATATTGATTCCTGAGCTTTTTACAATTCAGATAACAATCCGGCAGCACCTCGGCTCAGAAACGATGACCTAATTCCGTATCAAATGAACAGGGGCAACATGTATTTATAGGGTTGATAATTCCGCACGAAACTGTTCAAGCGGAATTACATTGTTCATGCGAGATTAGGTCATTCCATGTGGAATTACTAATTCCGTGCGAAATTACACTTGTGTAATTTCGTGCGGAATTACCCTAAAACACTGTTTCTTGAATTCTATGCCCTGATCTATCTAGTACATTACAAGACTCAATAAAGACGAAGTTAACAGACATCAGTGCACCAACAGACTCCCCCTTAGATGTTGACGAAGTCTTTAGCATCCTGTCTTCAGTCTTTAGTCTTGATCTTTCTTTCTCTGCCTTGAATTGTCTTGACATTGTAAAGTATCCTTCAATCTTTTGTCTTCAAACTCTAACCTTCAATCTCCCCTTTGAATGTTGATCCAGAATTCTGACTCCCCCTCTCGATATGCTGGGACTTGAATTCTGATACAAACTTTGACATTTTCTTTGCCATGGGATCTTGACTCCTGTTTCCTGTTTCTCAAACATATAATGTTGGGATTGAACCCTATCAGAGGAACAGATAATTAAAGCCAAAACTGGATCAGAGTAGTGGATCCAGAATAAGCAGATGATTACATACAAACCTCTCCCCTTGAAAGTGATTTCAACATCTGCTGACCTCCTATCTGCTGATCTTGCAAAATGCTGACCTACAACTGCTGCTCAAGAAAAGACCTGATGAAAGACTAAAGCCCTGCTGATTCAATCTACTGTTTTGAGTCAAGCTCTGCTGATCCAGACAAGTGCTGCTGGGTTCACAGCAGTGGAAGGTTGCAGCAGCAGATAAATAGTCTGTTTTGTAATGTAATGTAATAGCAGTAGTTAACACAGCAGTGTTTGTATAGATCAGAGGTTAGAGTTTGTTAGGAGGTTAGATGCCACTTTCATGGTGACGTCAGCTAAGATGCTCAGTAGTTTGCAAGTGCCTATAAATAGATCAGTACTTTGTACTGTTCTATTAGCTCTTTTGCACCATCGTCTTCTTTGCACGAACAAACAACTGAGCTCTGGCTGAGGGGGAGTTTGCATTTATTCATCAAGCATTGTAATCGTTATTGAAATAAATTCAATCTTCCGATTCATTGTGTAAAGATGTTTGGTCAAAGTATTACTCTCGTTTGATTGTATGCAAAGTTTGTTTTCATCATAATTCCGCTGCATACTCTTCCATTTTCATTTTAATTACAAACACAAAATACAATCAGAATCAAACTCAGATCCAACAATTAGTATCAGAGCTTGGGCAGTCAAATTTAATTTAACAATCATTTTGACGTAAATAGTTCAGCTCATAACAGTTGATACTGATCGTTTGTTCGTTTGTTGAAAAACAGAGCAAGGATTAATCACCATTAAAGTTGATTTCTCAGTGTCTGTAAAACAACAAGAATGACGTCACAATCTCAGGATGATAAAAACCACATCGGCTCGCTTTTTAAACCACCTATGCTAAAAAGAAATGAGTACAACATCTGGCAGAGGAGGATGGGTCACATCCTCGCTCAACAAAGCACAGGTTGTTGGAGGTCTGTCGTCTTTGGTCCCCATGTTCCCACAGTGCCAAGCGCTGAAGATGCTAAAAAGTTCGTTCCAAAACCAGTTGAAAATTATACCGAAACCGACTTTCAAAAGATCGAACTAGATGCTAAAGCATTCAGCATCATAGCATCAGCGCTGCCCAATGAAATATATGCTGGACTGTTACACTGTAACAGTGCCAAAGAGTTATGGGACGCACTTAAGGAACAGTTTGGGGGAACCGAAGAAGTCATAGAAAACAATAGGGAAATCCTAAACCAACAGTATGAAACATTTTGTCATGTTAAAGATGAATCAATGACGCAACAATTTGAGCGTTTCAGTTGTCTCATCAGTGAACTGAGGCTTGTTAAAACCACTTTTACAAACTCAACTCAAAATAGCAGGTTCCTCAGGTCACTGCCAGAAAAATGGGACACCATAGCTTTTGTCACCCGAAATTCACCTGAGTTCAAGGATCTGACCTTGACCCAACTCCACGGTCGACTCCTGACCTACGAAAGAGAGTTGAACCAGAAAAGGAAGTTACAAGAGTCAGGAAAAACCGTTGATGATTATACATTCGGTAACACTGCTCTTCTGGGTCAAGAAGAATCTGGGAGTAGTGCTAAGGATCAGGGTTATGATCACTTCATTGACAAAACTGCTGGTGCAAATTTTAACAACCCTGATCCTCACACTGCAAGTTTTGCATTCATTGCAAACGAAAACCAGATGTCAGACAATCTAAGCTTTGAACTCAATGATCTACAGCATTTTGATCCCACTGACTTAGAGGAAATGGATATTCAGCACCAACTGGCCTTGCTAAGTGTTAGAACTAGCAAATTTTACAAAAGAACAGGGCGAAAATTCCCAGGTTTGCATGGGAATCTAAGGGTTGGGTTGGATAAATCGAAAATCAAGTGCTATAAGTGTAATAGGTTGGGACACTTCGCTAGGGAATGTAGGAGTCAAACTACTGGTCCCATAATCACTCATCCTAGCTCAAATCCTAGACCTCAAAATCAAGGCACTGTGCACTATACCCAATATGCCCCAGCAGCTCAAGTGAACACTGCTCACTATGCTGATGCCCCTGTGCCAATGCACTATGTCCAAACTACTGTTCCACAGATTCAATATGTTCAAACCCCTGTCCCTCAGGCACAAGTGCAGCCTGCACCTCAAACCACTGCTCCAGCAGCAGTACAACCAGATCAACAAAGTTTTTTCACTCAATGGTTTGTTGACTGGAGCAGTATGCCTGGGGACCTCAATGATGAAAATTTTGCACTCTATTCTTCCAATGTTTCTTCTCCGAATGAATTTTGCTTGATGGCATTAGAGTCAATACAGGAGGGGGTTGAAACTGAAGAGGAACAGCTGAGTATTGAAACAGTGGATGAGGTGACTGAAGCAGTGGTTACTGCTGTGGCTGGTGAACTACTGTTGGGAGAAAGTTTAGGTACCCTGATTGAACCACTGACAGACCCATGGTCCGAAGAGAACAAGGAAGAAAAGAAAGAAGAAAAAGCAGGTGAGAAAGAAGAAAGAGCTGAAGATGAAGAAAATCCTCAATGTGATTGTGCAATGATGGCTGCTGCCAAGGTATCACCTCAAGTTCTTGAAAAACTGTGTTCTGACAATTGCATTATTGCTTTTGCTAACATCAAAGAGGTGAACGAAAACCTTCGGGATAAAATCTTAACTGATGAAGTCAAATTTGAAAGATCTCTAAAAGAACTTAAAAACAAATTGGCTGAAAAAGAGAAAGAGATTAGCAGCATGAAAGAAGAGCAGAGCATAACCAAAACCCAACTCCAAACTTCGGTAGAAAAATACCAAGTTTGCAAAAAGGAGTTAGAGTCCACCCAGATCACATGTGAGAGATGGGTGGAATCATGCAAAGGGTATGAGGTTATGCTTGAAAAACAGATAAAAAGCAATGTGAAATTTGGGGTTGGTTATAGAAAACATGATGATGAAAACACTGCTTTTGAAAAATCTGTTCCAACCACTGATGTAACCACTGAGTTCATCCCCACGAAAAAGAATGGCCAAGAAGTGAAAATCACTGACAAACTTGGTAACAAAATCACACTTGACAGACCAATGGGATCCTCTACTTTTGAGGAGCTTGAAGATCATCAGTTTAAACCAAAATGGTCTGATGAGTGTGATATTCTTGAAAATTTCAAGCCAATGGACTTTACATCAACTGATGGTGTTAAAGCTCCAAAAGCTAAAGTCATACCTCTCAAGGACATCCCAGCAGTGGTTAAAACCTCTGCTGCAAAGGAGTCTGAAAAGAGAAAGAAGAAAGAAAAAATTGATAACTTGTTTTGTGAATTTTGTGAGAAAAGGAATCATCTAACAAAAGACTGTTTCCACTTAAAAGTTTATGATATAAACATAACAAGTGTCATTGTTTCAGCTGAAAGTTGCATTGTTTATGGTAAAACAAACCACAAAACTCAAGCATGTGTGTATCTCAAAAACTTTGATGTGAAAAAGAATGAGTACATTGCTAAAACATCCTTGAGTCCATCATCATCATCAACATCTGTCAAATTCACCAAGAAACAACCACTGTTTGTACCAGTTCAAACAGCTGTCACAAAACAGCTGAACCAAACATCTGTCAAAAGAGATGTTCAGGTTACTGATGCACCCCCTACCAATCAGTTTAGAAAAGGCAAGGAAAAACAGTCCTACCAAAGGATTCCACACGTTTATGAGGCCTACAAAAGGCCCTCTAAACCTAGAGTGAATAGGCATCCTTTTGGTTATCAGCAGGTGATTGGTCAAGACCCCCAACAGTGGTTGGCAAGAAACAGTACTAAAGTTGTCCAAACCCCTGACCTAACCACTGTCCATCACTCTGCATCCATACCAGACACTGTTGAATCCCCATCCAAAGCCCTGTTGGCTTTGGAGCCCTTAATGAACTAATCCTTTTACTTCATGTGCAGGGAGCTTCTGCATGCTTTGATAGTCCTTGGTATGTAGATAGTGGAGGCTCCAGGCACATGACAGGATGTAAAGCCCTCCTCAAATACTTTAAAATCCATGGAGGGGGTGATATATCCTTTGGGAATAATAGTAAAGGGAAAGTTCTGGGGTCTGGTACAGTGCAATCTGGAAATGTAAAATTTGAAAATGTCAATCTGATAGACAATCTAAAATTCAACCTTCTGAGTGTATCACAAATGAGTGACAAAGGGTTTGGGTCATTCTTCACAAAAGATTGTTGTAGGATTGTTGGACCAGAAATGGTCAAAAAGATTGAAGCAATAATCAAAACTGGTCAAACTAAACTTGTTGCTCAAAGAAGTGGCAATGTTTATGTTGTTGATATGTCAAAAGAGTGTCCCAGAGCTGATGCCTGTCTGTTCTCAGCTGCCTCTAACAAAGAGACAGAACTTTGGCACAGAAGACTGGGGCACACAAATCTTAAGACAATCACTGAAATTTCAAAAAATGGTTTGGTGAGAGGCCTACCACAAAAATTGTTTTCATGTACTGAACATTGCATTTCCTGTTTAAAAGGAAAACAACATAAAAGTTCTTACAAGTCCATTGAAGAGTCCAAAACAACTTAGTGGTTGCAAATGCTACACATGGATTTGTTTGGCCCAGTTCAAGTCATGAGCCTCAAGAAGAAAAGATATTGTTTGGTTATTGTTGATGACTTTTCTAGGTTTACATGGACTTTTTTTACACTCAAAAGATGAGACTGCAGGCATTTTGCAAGACTTTGTGACACAGGTTGAAAAGCAATTTGACCTTCCAGTGAAAAGCTTCAGGAGTGACAATGGCACAGAATTTAAAAATAAGGAGTTGGAGGCCTTCTGTGTGAAGAAAGGGATTGTAAGGCAGTACAGCATCCCTAGAACACCAGAGCAAAATGGGGTTGTTGAAAGAAAGAACAGAACTTTGATTGAGGCTGCCAGAACTATGCTTGCAGATTCAGGTTTGCCATTAACTTTCTGGGCAGAGGCAGTAAACACTGCTTGCTATGTCCAGAACAGAGTTTTAATAAACCCCAGGCACAAAAAGACTGCTTATGAAATTCTGTATAAAATCAAACCACTGCTCTCATATTTCAAGGTGTTTGGCTGCCCATGCTTTATTTTGAACTTAAAAGATTCCATTTCAAAATTTGCAACCAAAATTGATTGTGGTTATCATCTAGGATACTCAACCATTGCCAAGGCATACAAAGTGTTCAATACACGGACCAAGGCAGTGGAGGAGACTTTGAATGTAAAGTTCAATGAACTTTCATCAATGAAAATCCCAGCAAATCCTGCAGATCTGTTTGATCTTGAAAAATTTACTTTTGAAAATACTGCTATCAAGACTAACAGTGTAGGTCCATCAGAGGATACAACACCAGACTATGGGTATGAAATCATCATCCCTCAAAGGTCTGCCACAAAGGGAAAAGCGCCAGCTGTTCAAAACAGTTGTCAAAGCTCAACCACTGCTACCTCAACAGTTGTTGACCAAAGTAGCCCATCCACCACTGCTTCCACATCCTTAAACACTGCTGACAAAAGTCCTCAAACAGTGGATAAAAGTCAGCAGCTGTCCACTTCATTACCTCCTATTCCATCACCTTTTGAAGCCACTGCTGGGTCATCAAAGTCACCAGCAGTGGTTAGCTCAGATGATACACATTTGCAGCCTTCACCAATAAATGCCATCAGACCATACCAAGGAGATTTAATCTTCTTGAGATCTCATCCACCTAATCAAATCATTGGCAACATCAATGAAGGGGTGCTCACAAGAAGCCAAACCCAAAACATGTGTCTTTTTGCTGGTTTTCTATCACTCCATCAGCCAGTCAAGTACCAAGAGGCACTGAAAGACAACAGCTGGGTAGAAGCCATGCAAGAGGAGCTCCAACAGTTTAAAAGACAACAAGTATGGGAGCTTGTACCACTGCCAGAAGAGGTTAGTCCCATTGGCACCAAGTGGGTATTCAAGAACAAAACTGATGAAAGGGGCATTGTTGTCAAGAATAAAGCCAGGCTTGTGGTTCAAGGTTACAGACAGGAAGAGGGGATTGATTATGATGAAACATTCGCCCCTGTTGCAAGATTGGAAGCCATTAGACTGTTCCTGGCCTTTGCTGTCAACCACAACATGAAGGTGTTTCAAATGGATATAAAAAGTGCTTTCCTCTATGGTACAATTCAAGAAGAGGTGTATGTATGTCAACCTCTAGGTTTTGAGGATCCATTTTATCCTGATCATGTCTACAGGCTAAACAAAGCCTTGTATGGCCTGAAACAAGCACCAAGGGCCTGGTATGAAACTCTTTCCAACTTCCTTCTCTCAAATGGTTTCAAAAGAGGTACCATTGATAAAACACTGTTTCTTAAATGGAGAAGGAAGGATTTAATGATTGTCCAAATTTATGTGGATGATATTATTTTTGGAAGCACATGTAACAAAATGTGTGAAGAGTTTAGAGAACTCATGATAGCTGAGTTTGAAATAAGTGCAATGGGTGAGCTGCAATGCTTTCTTGGTCTCCAAGTACAGCAAATGCAAAATGGAACTTTCATTCATCAAAGCAAATATGCTAAAGAACTTTTGACCAAATTTGATATGAATGATTGTAAACCATGCGGCACACCCATGGCAACAAATAAGCTGGTCATGTCTGATGATAAGGATGAGCTGATTGACCAAACACTCTATAGAAGCACGATTGGGTCTTTATTGTACCTAACTGCATCTAAACCAGACATCATGTTTGCAACATGTGTCTGTGCAAGAAGTCAATCAGCTCCTAGAAAATCAAATCTCATTGCTGTAAAAAGGATCTTCAGATACATAAAAGGTGCTCCCACACTTGGTATCTAGTATCCAGCTAATGGGAATATCAAGCTTTCAGGTTTTTCAGACAGTAACTTTGCTGGATGTCACACCACAAGGAAGTCCACTTCAGGAGGGTGCCAGTTTCTAGGTGATTGCTTAGTTTCTTAGCAAAGCAAAAAGCAAGCAGCAGTTTCAACATCCACTGCTGAGGCTGAATACATTGCTGCTGCAAGCTGTACAGCCCAACTCTTGTAGCTTCAAAATCAGTTACTGGATTTTGGTATCACTGCCTTAAAAACACCACTCATGTTGGACAGCCAGGCAGCAGAAAATATCATCAAAAATCCAGTTTCCCACTCTACCACCAAACACATCGACATCAGACATTACTTTGTGAGGGATTGCTATGAAAAAGGTTTGATTTCTCTGCATCATGTCCCAACTAAAGACCAGCTGGCAGATGTGCTCACAAAAGCACATGATACAGCCACTTTTGAAAGCTTGGTCTCTAGGATTGGGATGCTGAACATGGAATAACAAGCAACATCTTGTTTTTCCTTGAATAAAAGCAACAAAATGTTTTCAAAAAATCAAAAATTCATCCTTAAAAATAGCTAAAAATGAAATTTTCATTATAATCCTTCAAATCTGCCATAACCACTGATTGTTCAAAAGTCTGCTCTATTTCAAAAGTCTGTCCACTGCTGAAAGTCAACCCCTGTTCTCTCATTCCTTTGATAATCTCTGTTGTTCAAAAGCAGTGTCTTATCCACTGATATGCTATCCACTGATAGTGAAAATCATCCACTGCTCCCTTACCACTGCCTTCATCTCTCACTTTCATCAAAGTACTGTCCTTCACTTTCACCAGGGGTTGTCACGTGGGCAGTACATAGTGCTCAGACCTTTTGTAACGGCTGCCACGTCAGCATTCACTTTCTTCCCTATAAAATCCCCGACTCACCACCAAAACAGGGTTTTACTGTCGAATTGAATTCTTAAAAATTCTCTTCTCAAAGCAGTTTTTCATCTCATCTTCCACAAAATTCTTCGATCATTCTATTCAAAAATGACAAAATTGAAGCCATCTGCAAAACCCACATCCAAGTCATCATCGAAAACAGCCTCTCAAAAGGCACTCTCCACTGAAATCCCATATAAATCATCTCACAATCTCCTGGGTCTTCTCACAAAACCAGGAACCACTGATGTCTTCGATTCCATCATTAACATCATGGCAAAATCAAAGTACAAAACTTTGTTCACCGCCAATGCATCAATCTATTTGGAGACCGAAAGGGAGTTCTGGAAGAATGCAACCCTTGAAAAACAAGGAGACACTGCAACCACCATACACTCTTCTATAAAGGGTAAAGCTATCCAAATCACGCCACAATCCATTTCAGAGGTTTTTCAACTCGATGATCAGAAAGGTAAAACTTCTTTCACTAAAAACGAGTTACAAACTGACTTCATTGAAAGAGGGTATGAAGCCACAGTGAAGAAGAAACTTACCTTACAAAAAGGTTATTTTCCTTATGCAACCAGATTTTTATTTCATACCCTCCTACTATGTGTTTCAAACAAGACCACTTCTTTCAATGAAATCCCTTTAAAGATTCAAAATCTGGGATATGCAATTCTTCAAGAAGAAAATTTTAACTACTCTCGGGAAATCTTTAAAGATTTGGTTAATAATGTTGAAACAAAGTCATTCTTACTGTTTCCAAGGTTTTTAAGTTACTATTTTGAAAATAAATTCAGTAAGGATGATTTAGCTGCAATAAATCAAGGTGAGTCTACTCAAATAAACAGTTTAACAACTGAAACTTTTTCAAGAATGTTAGCACCTTGTAAAACACAAGCAGAGGTGCCTGAGCAGAATTTAGCAGCTACCACTGCTCCTCAGGTATATGCTGCTGAGCCCACTGCTCAAGGTGATCAAAGCAGCAGACCAACTGTTTTGAAACCCACACCTACAAATCCCAAAAAGCCAAACAAAAAGAAAAATAAAAAACCCCCCAAACCAATCAAAACGGAAACTCTGGAGGATGAGATACCAGAGCTACTGCCTGTGACAACACAAATGTCACAAGAAACCACTGCTGCTACTTCCTCACAGCAGTTGGTACAAATATCTCAACCCATAACCAAAACTCCTCCTGCTTCTTCACAAAAAGAACAGGTTGTACACATAGGGCCACCACATTATGATGCTCTGGAAACACTCATTTCCATCATCCACAGCCCAATGCCCGAGGCAATTTCTCTTTCTACACCCCACCTCACATCCACAATTCCACCAAAAACACAACTTTTGTTGGATACAATCGATTTGAACCAGGCATTACTCAGTCCTTCTCAATCACCTGTTAATGAGAATATACCTCAACAACTGACTGAGCCTGATGTATCATTCCTTGCTAACCCACCAACACAACCTGAGGAGGTTACACCCCTTGAGTTACAAGTAACTCTTGGTGGTAATCCAAGTGAAGCAGCTACTACAACTGTTGAACCCACTGGTTTACAGTTGGACAGTGGTTACATAAATAAGACTTCCTTGGAGGCAATTCCTTTTATAGCACCTCTGCCAACCACCAGTGGATTTATTTATCCTACTGGCAACATCAAAAGGTTGTCAAGTGTTGAAGGGAGAAGACCCTAGTACCAAGAAAAAGGGGCATCAGTGGTTAATGTTTGGAGTATACTCCCTACCTCTACCACTGATAAAACCACTGTTAGTGGGAAATCAGATGATCCCATTAAATTGGGTGATGATTTAAAATATCAGGATTTGACGGAACGAATTGAAAAGTTGGATACATCTGTTGCAGATCTTAAAAACATGCTACAGCAGGTGTTGAAAACTCAAAAGATGCAATCCACAGCTGTTCCACCTCAAGCACCTGCTCCACAACAGGAACCTGCTACAAATGAGCTCTGGAATCTATTTCAACCTTTTCTCCATCATCAAGCACAACTAGCAGATCAGCAACATGAGAAACATGTTCAACAGTTGAGAAATGCAATGGAGTCAAGGTTCAAGAACACTCAGGTTGATCTAAAGGCTCTCAAAACTCAAATCCTGCACACCACTGGCACTGCTCCTCCAACAGTTCTCTTCATTGATCAACTTCCCCCAGATAATGCCAAAAAGGGGGAGAAAATTCAGGAGTGGAAAAAGAAGGGAATAGAGGATGGTCTCTACATTGCACCAGAAAATGCAAACATGACCAAACAGATCCCTCTGCCAGATGGAAGCAAGAAAATTGATGTGACCACAAATGCACTGGCAGAAGCAGTTGCAAGTGTAAAAAGGGATAGAGAGGCCAAAAGGAAAGCCATGGTGAATTATCCGGATCAGGGTACTTCAGGGTCAAAAGATGATGAAAATCTTGTTGATGAAAAGAAGAAGCCTACAAGAAGAGTAAGGCTACCCAAATCCATTCCAACCAGACGTTCAAAGTCTGTTCCAAAACCACCACCTAAAATAGCTGTTGTAACTCTTGCTGTACCCACTACTGTTGGTACTTCAGTGGTTTCAACATCTACTCCCACTTCAACACACACCACTTCAACACACACTACATCCACTGCCTTATCACCATCACCACCAAAAACAAAATCACCTCCTGCCAAAAGGCAGAAGACAACAGTTGTTACAACATCTGCTGTAAAGATAACAGTGGTTGGAACACCAGTTGTTTCAACAACTGTTAGTCAATCACAAATCACTGCCACTACATCCACCACCACTGTTCCATCCAAAACATCATCAGCCCCTCCTCAAACAAAGAGGAGAAGGCTAATTCTCAAAGATGATGACACTTCACCATCTCAAACATCTTCAAAATCTTTAGCTCTTGTCACAATACCAAAACAGTTGATCTCTCTTCAGTTCGAATGCACAAGCCCTTACCTCCTGCAGGTGTCCAGTTTCCTCTTGAACTAGCAGCTGTTAGAGAAGAAATAAAATCATTTTACTATGAGGATGACCCTGCCAAAAGGAGTTTGCCATCAATAAGAGGATATCCCTGGCCTAAAAATGTTGATGAATATTTGAAGATCAAGGCCAAGCAAGCAGAGGATATCTCTAAAAGAAACACACAAGGGAAATCTGACAAAGAAATTTCTAGAACCTATCAATATCTACTCACACAAGTCAGTTCCCTAGAACAATTTGCAAAAAATGTCAGTCAACAAATTTCAGAAAGAGCAGCTGAAACTTTGAAGAAAGACTATATTGAAAGCATCATGGCTCACAAGAAGTACAAAGGAGAGAGATACATGTACAAAGAGTGGACTGTTCCTGAGCTTGAAAATGAAGCAGCAAGAATTCAAGACATGATAAAAAGGAAAGTCACTCACACTCCTCCTGACTGGGCAAAGTTTAGAAAGAATGTACCTGACAAACAGGTAGAACTGAAAAGAATGAGAGAAGAACTGGTTGCTGCTGAATATGGAAACAAAAGACAAATTGCTAGATGGAAAGAAGATGTGGTCAGGATCACCTACAAAAGGTTGGAGGAATTAAGAAAGAAAGATCCAAAAGTTCCTCAAAAGCCTGACTATCCTGAAGCTGAGGTTTCAAAAAGACCATCAAAGCTACAAATCAGGAGAACCACTGCTCCAACTGGTACTGCCATCTATAAAAGAAGGTCACACAAACAGTTGGGAGCTGAAACCATCCAAGAGATGATAAAAGGAGATGACCTTGTAAAAGAAGGCATTAAGAAAATGATCATAGAAACTCTTGGTTTGGGTCAAACTGCAAATACTTGTCGGCCAGTTATGAATAGGCCAGCCTCACCAAATACCTCTGCAAATAAACATCTCCCAAGAAACCCACCAGGCTCAAAAATACAAAAGTGGGAAACTGACAAACAGACCTGCGTATTGACTTTGCTCAGGTCTGGTGGAGAAGTAGAGAAAATATCAAGGGAACAAGCTCTTGGCCTGAGTCTTGAAGATTTGCAGGATCTCCTTGATCTTCCACTTAGCAGGGATGATGAAGACACAGATGTCCTTGACTTTGAACTACAATTTAAAGGGCAGATAAGGGAACTGTTGATGAGGCAATAAATGTCCACAATAATGAAGAGTTTTGGCATTATCTGTTCCAGGGGGAGACTGTTGGGATTGAACCCAATCAGAGGAACAGATAATTAAAGCCAAAACTGGATCAGAGCAGTGGATCCAGAATAAGCAGATGATTACATACAAACCTCTCCCCTTGAAAGTGATTTCAACATCTGCTGACCTCCTATCTGCTGATCTTGCAAAATGCTGACCTACAACTGCTGCTCAAGAAAAGACCGGATGAAAGACTAAAGCCCTGCTGATTCAATCTACTGCTTTGAGTCAAGCTCTGCTGATCCGGACAAGTGCTGCTGGGTTCACAGCAGTGGAAGGTTGCAGCAGCAGATAAATAGTCTGTTTTGTAATGTAATGTAATAGCAGTAGTTAACACATCAGTGTTTGTATAGATCAGAGGTTAGAGTTTGTTAGGAGGTTAGATGTCACTTTCATGGTGACGTCAGCTAAGATGCTCAGTAGTTTGCAAGTGCCTATAAATAGATCCTTACTTTGTACTGTTCTATTAGCTCTTTTGCACCATCGTCTTCTTTGCACGAACAAACAACTGAGCTCTGGCTGAGGGGGAGTTTGCATTCATTCATCAAGCATTGTAATCGTTATTGAAATAAATTCAATCTTCCGATTCATTGTGTAAAGATGTTTGATCAAAGTATTACTCTCGTTTGATTGTATGCAAAGTTTGTTTTCATCATAATTCCGCTGCACACTCTTCCATTTTCATTTTAATTACAAACACAAAATACAACCAGAATCAAACTCAGATCCAACATATAACATTATAGTCTATTCAAATTTAAACTTCTCTTAACTGTTCATCAGTTTTAGAAATCCACTTAAGTATTCAGGTCCAAGTTAATGACCCTGATTACTCAATTTATCTACCAAGTCCAACTTAATGACCTTGGTTGATTTGTGACAAAAACAAACTGATTTTTGTTCAACATTTTCAAATATTTTTCTGAAAATTTACAAGTTTCAAGTTAATGAACTTGATTTGACTTTTCATTTTCTTAGTTTACATGTTAAGCTCCCAACTCATCATCCAGCTTAGAGTCTTTCTGCATCTGCTCTAACCTTTTGAATCTGAAGATCAACTCTCCACTTTGGTTTGTTGGAAAATAAAACAGAAATGAAAAATCTTTTTGGATTTTTAACAACGTTTCTAAACTAGAAATGAATTACAGAAATTAAAATGCAGAATGTAAACTATTTACAAACATATTTTTGGTGAGCGTGTTAGGGAATCATATCAGCTAACAACAAGTTACTAGCACCGTTAAGCTCAATAACATACTAAGTTTTAAACAATTCACTTAGATTGTCGATATGCTGATCCTATTAAATTTTCATACAAACTTCAATCTATTCAGGATACGATTTAGGTGAATTAAAGACTTAAACTTATATGTGTGTCTCATCTCTTGAATATACTCCCGTCCAGATCCCAATATTCAGTCTTACAGGTGAATATACCACAGATGATATTTGTAAAAGGGTTAAATGTGAAACCGTGAGAGCTCAGGTCAGAACTTCCGTTCAGCAGAGAGATGACGGTTCGTCTTTAGGTGTGTTCCCTTTAGAGAATCTTTTCTTCAACAGCACATGATTAACATTTTTCAATGTTTCACCAATTTTTATGCTGAGGGTGATGCTATATTTCAAGCAAATGTGGAAAGTATTATACGAGGACTAGGCCATTGCTTCCGCAAAATCAGAAGTCCCGGGATAATACCCCAGATATCACTGAGTATAAAGACCTAGTATTTCAGAAAAAGGGACCTTTCAAACAAGATTTCAGGGGTTACCTATATATCCAAGATTTGTTCCCCACAAAATAAGCAAGTTTGAATTTTAAGTTTATATCCCAAACAAGATTTACTGAATGTATAAAAACCTATCGACACATTATCAGCAAGACTGTTTAACACTTTTAAACTTTACATTTCTATAGCGTACCGTAACTGTCAAGCCGATGTACTATCATTTTCCCTTTTTACACAAGCTCTTTTTCAGTTTTCTATTGTTTTTGGATTTTTGAATTTTTTACTGTTTTTGTATTTTCTGAAAATATATCTACTCCCCCGAAATACCAAAACAAGTAAAAAATCGACAAACCATTGCAGATTGTTTCTTAATACCATCATCTACAATGTTATCCTCATCAACGCCAATAATCCCATCCGACACCGATAGAAGCTTCATACCATTTAGTGTTAAAAGATATTTAAAATGAGTTTTGTCAAATGCTTTGGTATGTAAATCAGCTTCGTGTTCGTCAGTGTGGATTTTCTCAATTCGTATCAACTTCTTCTCGAAGCAATCTCGGATGAAGTGATGACGAATTTCGATGTGTTTCGTTTTAGCGTGATGAACAGGATTTTTCGTTATACTTATTGCGGCCTCATTATCAACAAAAATAGGGGTGTTAAGAAATTATAAACTGTAGTCGCGCATCTGTTGCTGGATCCACAAGATCTGAGAGCAGCAACTACTAGCAGATACATACTCCGCTTCACATGTGAATAAAGCCACAGAGGTTTGCTTCTTACATTGCTAGGTGACCAGACGTGGTCCAAAGAACTGACAACCCGCTGTTGTTGATTTAGCATTAACTTTGCAGCTTCCGTAGTCGGAATCAGAATACCCTTCGAGCGTGAAATCGCCTGTTTTTGGATACCACAACCCCAATGATGGAGTTCCTTTCAGGTAGCGTAATATCCGTTTCACAATCACCATATGCGAAGCTCTGGGACTTGACTGAAATCGTGCTGCGAGGCACGTCGGATACATGATATCAGGTCTTGAAGCAGTTAAGTACATCAACGATCCGATCATGGAACGATACATCGTTTCATCTACCCTGTCTCCGGTGAGATCTGGGTTTATCCCATGATTCGTCGCTAAAGGGGTTGAAGCTGGAGTAGATCCTGACATCCCAAATTTCTCTAAGATATCATGAACATACTTTGTCTGGTGTATGAAAATTCCATCAGGAAGTTGATCAACTTGAAGTCCCAAGAACAATTTCATCTCCCCCATCGATGACATTTCAAACTTTTGCTTCATAACTTTTTCAAAGTCTTTGCACAAACTTTCATTCGTTGACCCAAATATGATGTCGTCCACGTATATCTGAACTATCAGAAGATGTCCGTCGACCTCTTTGGTGAAGAGAGTGGCATCCACTTTTCCACGGATGAAGCTGTTGGCTAACAGGTGTTGAGACAATGTCTCGTACCAAGCTCTCGGGGACTGGTGTAAACCATACAGCGCTTTATCCAGTAAGTAGACCTTGTCTTTGTGGATTGGGTTGGTGAAGCCCGGTGGCTGTCCGACATATACCTCCTCTTTTACCTTCCCGTAGAGAAACGCCGATTTCACATCTAACTGAAACACTTTGAAATTTTTCCACGATGCAAATGCCAGAAAGATTCTAATCGCTTCTAGTCGAGCCACGGGAGCATATACTTCGGTGAAATCTATACCCTTCTGCTGACTAAATACCTGGACTACGAGTCGAGCTTTGTTTTGAATAATAACCCCTCGATCATCTCTCTTGCATTTAAACACCCATTTTGTGTTAATTTTCCTGTGACCATCAGGCAAATCTACTAACTTCCACACTCCTAACTTCTCGAACTGGCTGAGTTCCTCCTGCATCGCATTGACCCAAGAATCTTCAGTAAGCGCCTCCTTATAAGTCCTTGGTTCAATCTGCGTGATAAAACAACTAAGTGAAAACTCAGTGTGTAACGGAGCAACGGTAGAATAAAAACAAATAAGCCCTTGATCAATTTGTCGTCTAGTGCGGACGCCTGATTGCAATTCTCCAATAATCAGCTCCTCTGGATGGTATGAAAGTGTTCTTGACATCACCTCGCCTGGAACATCTACCTCGCCCTCCAGATTTGTGATATTTTGATCTGCACTTTGTTCACTGACTGGAATAGATTGACTTGAAATCTGAATTTGCTCCCCCTCAGAATCTGAATCACCATGGTCAAATACTGTTCTGTTCTCAGATTCTTGATTATCATTTTCTGCCGTCTGATTATCTTGAGCAACTTCATTTTGTTGAATATCATCATGTTCTCCAGTATTGCTTGGACCTGCTTCATCGTCATTTGAAGTATGCCTTTGACGTCTTGAAGACTCAGCTGGGAACCTTTCCTGCGATGACTCATACTCTCTCAGAATGTCCAACTCGTCAAAGAAATCTTCTTCTTCCTCTTCCTTTTCCATGTCAAACGAATTCCACAAAGTGTCATAATGAAAACGCCATGAATCTCCTGGATTCTGCGGTGGCATTGTATAGCCTTGACATTCAACATTATGTGCCACAATAATCCGCTTCAAGCTTGGAACATATACTCGTCTCAAAGGACTTGAGTAACCAACGAATATTCCTTCAATGCTCTTTGCACCAAACTTCCCAAAAGGCTCTAGAACTGTGCAAGGAGACCCAAACGGTTCTAAATACTTCAGATTCGGCTTGCGGTTATTGATCAGCTCGAAACATGTTTTGTTGAATTTCTTTACAGTGAGAACCCGGTTGAGAGTATAGCATGCGGCTGATACTGCTTCTGCCCAAAAGTTAATAGGTAGCTTGGAATCAGCAAGCATCGTCCTGGCCGTTTCAATTAGCGTCCTGTTCTTTCTTTCAGCTACTCCATTCTGTTGCGGAGTGTAAGGAGCACTAAATTCATGCAATATACCTCTTTCATCGCAATACTCTTCCATCTTGATATTCTTGAACTCAGTACCATTGTTACTACGTAATCTTCTAATTCATGTTTGGTACAAGTTTTCCATCTTCTTGAAAAGCGTCATTAAACGATCAAACGTCTCATCTTTCGACTTCAGAAATAATACCCAATAAAATCTTGAATAATCGTCTGTGACAACAAGACAAGAGAGATCTCCAGTAATACTTTTGACGTTCACTGGACCAAACAAATCCATATGTAGTCTCTCTAAAGGTCTTGAGATTGAATTTTCTTTCTTCCCGGGGTGAGATTTCTTCTTTTTCTTTCCTTTGATGCAGCTAATGCACTCCCCCTCAAGATGAAAACCTTTCACATAAACACCAGTAACCAAATCATTATGCACCAGGTGATTCATTTTTCTCAAATGTATATGACCCATTTTTCTGTGCCACAACTGTGATTCTTTCTCTGTTGCTCTAGACATAAAACAATGAGCCTGACCCGTGGTTGTAGTTGCTACGCTCATATCCAACACGTACAGATCATTAAATCTTGGTGCTCTCATGATAATCCACTCTTCAGGGATAACAAATCCTGGTTTCAAGATCAAACACTCTTTATCTGTGAAGTGCGTTGTATACATCCTATCACAGATCTGAGAAATACTCAGAAGATTATTCTCAAGCTCAGCAATGTAGTTAACTCTTTCAAACGTGACAATCCCATTGGATAACGTTCCTTCTCCGATAATTCTACCTCCTTGATTTCCAGCGAATCCCACATAACCTCCATTAAATCCTCTAACATCGTACAACAGGGTTTTCTTCCCCGTCATGTGCCGAGAAGCTCCACTATCCATAATCCATCGCGAAACGGATCTTGGAAGCTCCTGCACATTTCAAAAACATTTAGTTAGATTTTGATGTTACCCAAGCCTCTATCGACTCAGGTAACTGGACATCAAGGACAGTTCTTTTGGTGATCAATGGTGGAAAATTCTTATCATTGATCTTCAAGCTTTCTTCAGACCCAACCTCAACCTCTTTGTATAAGAAAAACTCATCTTTCTGAGGTTGACCAGATGGTTGATCTTTCTTTTGAACATCTTTCTTCTCAGAACTTTGCATTTCTTTCTCAAGTTTCACATAATAATCCAAAGGAACATTCATCTGTACTGGTGTGGTAGAAGATGATTGTTTTTCTGACTCTGAAACCTTTGTTTTTGGAGAACTTGTTTTCTTTTCAACAATTTTTGGCTTCCATTTTTGTTGAGATGGCGCAACCCGTTTGTAAAACTTGTCATTTTTAGTTACCATATTTTTAGCAGGTTCAGTTTTGACTTTGGTGTTGTCATTTTTCAAAACCTTTTTCTCAACAATCAGTGGAGCTTTTCCTTTTTCAACAACTTTCTTTTTCTTGATCTCAACAACTTCAGTCTTAGGCTTCAAGTTGGTACACTTTCGTGCAATATGTCCAACTTTGATTGCATTTGAAACATGTTCGGGTGTCAACTACCCGACTTATGCCTTCAGACTGAGGCTGTGAGGCCTTCTTCTCAAAGAACTCTTTGTTTGATTTTGAAAAGATTTTAGATTCTTCATCAGAAAGTGAACTCGAACTTGAACTTTTCACAAATACTTTCTTCTCAGCAAACTTTCTGTTTTGACCATTCTTTTTCCGATAATTCTTACCATCCTGATAACCACCCGACCATTTGTTTGAATTGTTGTTATAAAAACGTGGTGGAACAACAAGTTTCTTGTAGTAAGCTTTATCTTTTTCAAAAGTCATTTGCCTCTTTGTTTGTTTCAACCCTTCAATTTCCGACACATCAATCTCAATCAACTTAAACACATTTCTCAGTTTGCTAACATTCACATTCTCTATCGAAAAATCATGATCCGAATACAACTTATCAGAACCCTTCATCTTGTACATCACAAGATTAGGTTCCTCATTTATGTTTTTTTGGGACATTGATTTTGGAATGTATTTGTCCAAAAAGCATTCATCATCCTCAGTAGTGTCACTTTCAGATTTCAAAACATTGTCAGCCATGCTTTTAACAATTTCAGATTGGACACTATCCTCATCGGACGATGAAGTGAATGTGACATCAATTGTGTCTGGAAGTTTCACTTCATTAACATCTTCATCATTAACCAACCCTGATTGTTTCTTTGAATAATTGTTTAAAACTGGTGGTGGAACTTGATGATACCCCACCCCTGTTCCATCTGAAAAGACATCTTCGCCTGCTTTGTTTTTCCCGATGGGTTTGGGAACAATGTGTTGTAAAACAAAGCTTGCGGAGTTGTAACTATTCAATTTCAACTGGATACGTTCATTTTCAATTTTAACTTCTTGGAATTGAAGCTTCAACTTAGCAATTTCATCCAGTTGCTGGTTGATTAACTCCTCTTTAACTCTAAGAACACCGGTCAGTTGAAGATTTTCTTTATCTGTCTTACCATTTCTTTCATCAGAATCTTTAACCGTTCGTTTTAGTTTCTCAAATTTTTTGAGATTTGACGTTTTTCAAGAATCAATTTTTCATTTTCTTCCCTAATTCTTTCTATGTTATTTTTATCATTTTTGATTTTCTCAGTTAATTCTTTTAGTTTGTCATTCGAAGCTTTCAATAGTTTATCACGGTTCAAGATTTGATCTTCAACACTTCTGACTCTACCAGTCAGTTCTTCAACCTTCTTACCACTAAGGTAAGCAACTGTACTACAAACTTTGCACTCTTTCATGCAATTTTTGCAGTTGTTCTCAGATTTACCATTCTTACCTGACTCATGTGTATCATTTGAACTGGCCTTATCTTTGAACTCGGTTCCAGAACCAGAAACTACCTCTAGTTCTTTTGCAGCAAGAACCTTGTCAGCCATCTTCTTCAAGTTTTCAGCGGTAAATTCTTGTGATGTATCAATGATTCCATCATCAATCTTCTTTGGCTACAATTCTTTTTGTCTCTTTCTTTTTCTCATCAGATTCTCCTCCTCCCCACCATTCTCTCTGTCTGGCTTCTTCTTCATCAGCAAGTTGTTTGGTGAGAACTTCAATATCAACGGTATCTGGATCCACAGCTATGTTTCCATTTGGATCAAGATAACATTCTCTATCTGGATCCCATCGCCTTGCTTTCTTTGCTTTCATCCAGGTACGATAGATTTTGCCTTTTCATGAATCGAGTTGTTTCCTTCCTGTTCATATACTTCACTTCTTCTGATCTTTTATCTTTAAACGGAACAATCTTTGCTGCTGTGAGAGCATATCCAACTGCGTCTTCCTCAGGCAAAACATCACTCCAATCATAACCTTCATCGTCATGAAAAACTGCAAGTGCCCTGGATTTCTCTTTGGGTGCCTCCTCTATCTGCTTCATCCTGGGAGGTTCTGCTTTATTCTGATGATAAATCGCTCTTTTGTAATAATCCTCTCGAAAAGGATTTGCAGTATCATCAGTGTAAGCATTTTTGCACTCACGCTTAAAGTGACCTTTCTGTTTACACTTGAAACATGTCACTTTTGACTTGTCAAAGCCTAACTTGGTAGAAGGTCCACCAATAGACTGTCTTCCAGTAATCTCCATGAATCGCTGCGCTCTTCTCACTGCACTCGCCATACACCACCTTATATCGATCGTCTCCATCTCTTCAGGATTGATCTTATCGTAATCTTCCTTTGTTAGGTTGGTGTTTCCTATCTTTCCTACAACGAGACTTTCGTACGATTCCAACATAGACGCTAAAAACACCATCTGTTGTTTTGCAGATTCTTCACTGAAATTCTGACCATTCTTCAAATCCACAGCAATGTTGCATTGAAATAGATTCTTTGAAGCAGATTGATTTGAAGTATTTGACAAAGAACCACCATGGTAGCCACTGCTAGGAGTTTCTTGATTCATTGTGTTTGAACTTTCTGCAGAAAAGGCTGTCTTTGGAGATGCGACTTTTGGGATCATACTGCATCTGTAATACAGCTCCACATTCTGCTGATAAGATGTGTTGTTGACTTTATTGGATTTTTTGATCTCTAATTCATGGCTTTCCAGTCTTTCAATAAGCAGATCAACCTTCAAATCAGCTGGCTTTATCGTATTCTTCAGCATCATTGCAAAATACTGCCAGTCTTGATCATTTGGTAATGCGTCAAACAATTTGTCTACCAACTCTTCTTGAGTGTAAATGATGTCATGTCTAGCAAGCTCCATCTTCAGATGCCCGAATCTCTCAATCATCTTGGAAATAGATTCGTTCTTTAAACAACCAAACAAATCAAACTCTTTTCGTAACAGTTTCTTTTTGTTCTTAACTATTTCAGCACTACCAATACCTTTTATTTTTAATTTTCCCAAAGGTCTTTCGAATCTTTGTACTCAATCAGTGCGATAATGTCATCTCGGACAGATTGGTGAAGCAGAGCAATACACTTTTGTTCAGCAACATATCTTTCAATTTGATTATCTTCCAAGTTTTCATAATCATCTCTCCCCAAATCATATCCATTTTTCAAACTTCTCCAACTGAGATAAGCAAACGCTTTAAGACATTCTTCAAATCTTGTAGCCCACCTGTTGTAGTCTTCAATTGCCATCAACTTGGGCGGCTTGTTGTATGTTCCGTATGCACTGTCAACACTCATAGCATCTGAAAGAATTTTCTTCGCACTCGGTGTTGGTGTAGTTTCATTCGTGTTATCTGAAGTGCCATCTCCCGAACCACCGGTAAAAGCAAACACGTCACTAAATGGATTCAAGAAATCATCCATCTTTCAAGTACGATGAAATCAAGCTGAATTGGTATGGACTCCTCGTCCTGAGCTCTGATACCGCTTGTTGGATCGTCGTGTGACCCTAACGAGTCAATCTGAGTAGTTCATCATCAAAAACAAAGGCGGAATCAATGTAATTGACGTCAAACAGCTTGTTCCTTTCTAATTTTCTTCTTATATTGATTTCCTGAGCTTTTTACAATTCAGATAACAATCCGGCAGCACCTCGGCTCAGAAACAATGACCTAATTCTGTATCAAATGAACAGGGGCAATAGGTATTTATAGGGTTGATTATTCCGCACGAAACTGTTCAAGCGGAATTACATTGTTCATGCGAGATTAGGTAATTCCATGCGGAATAATTCCGTTTGAAACAACTAATTCCGTGCGAAATTACACTTGTGTAATTTCGTGCGGAATTACCCTAAAACACTGTTTCTTGAATTCCGTGCCCTGATCTATCTAGTACATTACAAGACTCAATAAAGGCAAAGTTAACAGACATCAGTGCACCAACAGGATGGACAAGTTGAGGTTCGATTTGCAAGATAAGATCGAAGGGAGATTTTCTCTACGATAAGCATGATGCAACCGGCAGAGCAACCACACTTCCTGTTTGATGTATGCGATTGCCAGGAATGCCTGGACGAAGCATATGAACTTGACTACGAGGAAGAAACCAAAAACAAAAAGAAAAAAGGGTCCCAAAATGCCCCGAAGAATAAATATGAAGCCGGAGATCCAAATGTTGGTCTGCTTGGAGAACCATCAGGAAAGTTTGACTACTATGTCCTGTATGGTGACTCACAACCAAAACCCAAACAGACACAACCCTCCAGACCGAGACATCCACCTACCCAGGTAGATGAATGTTTTATGCTCAGAACAACACCTCCAGTCCCTTCCTCCCCAGAATACCAAGTTGAATTCCCACCCTTAACCTCTTTCGAAAATAGCCAACAAAAAACCAAGCATAGCTGGAAAACCAAGAACCCAACCACTGTTGGTGCAACCGGTGTTCCTGAATCAATAACAGCTGCTGAAGCCACCTTGAATTGGCAAAGTGAAAATGTTGTTGCCCAAAACAAGGCCCTCAACACCATCCCAACTCGACAAAACAACATCACAAAGGCTCATGAAGATCTAACAAGCAGGGTTCAAGAGCTAGAAAGTATCATCTATGAGATCAAAGCCAAAATCATTGAGCTATATCATGAACTCCTGCAGCTAGTACACAACTCCCCAGGACCACAAAGTCCACAAGGTCTCCAGCAAAAGGAAGCTGAAATGAAATTCCTCAAGGCACAACTTGCAGACCTTAAGAGACAGCAAAAGCAGCAAAGGGTTCCCACCTATGCTGATGATCCATGGAGACTGCCAACAACACCATTTGTGCAAGCATCTTTTGATCCTCAACCTTTATCAACATCGCCATTTGTTCAAACCTCCCCATCCTTGAGCCTCTGGGCAAAAGAGCAAGCAGAGATAAAAGCCAAAAAGATTTTGAAAAGCACAAACTTCGGAGGTGTTAAGAAAACACCTTACCCAAAGAGGGAAGCAAAAGAGAACCTTGATGATAGCCCCATCATGGCCTCATCAAAGGCTCCAGAAGTTCTTCCACTCATAGAAGAAAATCATACCTCTTCCTTTTTAAATTTTTTGATAAAAGAAGACAAAGATAAAATGAATGAATAAAAAATTATGGATAGCCTGCCGAATCCAAAATCAAATCAGAAGACAAACCAAGACCGAGAGACAATTCTGGAGAAAAGAAAACGGTGTGATACGGAGAAAACACAAAAGAAAAGAGTTCGCCACGTAAAGATTTCGAGAAGGAAAATAAAAATGCCCAGTCTGCATACCAAGGCCAAGCAAATCTGCATGATCAAAGACTCCTCCTGCCAAAGAAGACACAAGAGAGCACCGACACCAATCGCAAAAGTTCATCTTCTTACAAGCACATATGCAAAGCCCATCCTGGTCATTGCATTCTTTGATACAGGATCATCAGCCTCCCTTTTGAATCCTGCTATTCTCCTAGAAGAATACTGGAGGCCCCATAACCAGACGTTTTACACAGTCAATGGAGAACCCTTCATAATAGATAAGATAAGGTACTCCAGTGTACTTGAGGCTATTTCCGTCATGCACAGTCAAACACAGATTCTTGGGGTCAGACTCTCATGGAAAAGACTTGCTACTTGGTTTTGATATACTATATCGACTAAGAGACTTAAGATATGGAGAAGAAGGTCTTAGATACAAGAAATTCACAAACCCGCGGGTTTCTTTCCCGAGACTCTACATGGTCTCTCCCACTTCTCTTGACACCATAAAGGCGTAAATAATCAAGTCATCCTGTGCCTCTAGCCATACAGAGTTTCTCACAAAACACAAATCACCATTATAGCTAAACCCATCGTTCTTTGTCTCTCTACCTTTTAAGCAGAATGAAGACGTAAACCCGACAAGAGCCAGTCACCCAGGAATGAATCCTGATCATACCCAGCTCGCCATACAAGAATGCCAAGAGCTGTTAAAACAAGACTTAGTTGAGCCGACAACGTCTCAATGGGCATGTGAAGAATTTTATGTGAACAAAAGAAGTGAGCAAGTCCGAGGAAAGCTACGACTGGTAATAAATTATCAACCGCTAAATCATTTCTTAGCCGATGATAAATTTCCCCTACCTCAGAAGAAGTCCCTTTTCCAATCGCTGGTAAACGCAAAGGTCTTATCAAAATTTGATCTAAAGGCAGGGTTTTGGCAACTGGGAATCAAGCCAGAAGACAGGCCAAAAACGGCTTTCTGCATCCCAAACCACCATTATCAATGGAATGTGATGCCCTTTGGCTTAAAAAATGCTCCGTTCGTTTTCCAAAAGGCAATGGTGAAAATATTTGCACCAATCCTTGATAATGCCCTAATATACATCGATGATATCCTCTTGTTTTCTGAAAATGAAGACTCACATGTGGCGTTACTTGAAAAATTTCATGATATCGTAAAACAATACGGAATCATGCTTTCAGAAAAGAAAATAGAAATAGGAGTCACATCCATCGATTTTTTGGGCATGAAAATCACCGATGGCATGTACCAGCCACAACCACACATTGCCCAGGAACTCCATCGTTTCCCAGACAAGCTGACGTCACAAAAGCAGGTGCAACAGCTCCTTGGATTGGTCAATTATATGGTTGATTTTCTGCCAAGGTTGTCTAATCACACAGAACACTTGTTCCCCATGTTAAAAAAGAATCCGCCAGCATGGTCAGAAAAGCAAACGCATGCTGTAAAAGGGAATAAAGCAACTGGCCGATGTGATGCCTCCTTTAAAGATTCCTGCAACAACCGACAAAAGAATCTTACAGACAGACACCAGTGATGAACATTGGGCAGCGGTACTGATCACAGAAGATGATGAAGGCGTCAGGAAAATAAGTGGTTACAAAAGTGGCATGTTCAAAGAATCAGAAAAGCATTATCACTCCACGTACAAAGAAATCTTAGCTGTGAAGAAAGGAATAGAGAAATTTCAATTCCATCTAGTCGGCTACAGTTTCTTAATTGAAATGCACATGTCCTCTTTTCCAAAAATGCTTGAATTCAAAAGAAAGATGCTCCCAGAACCACAATTATTACGATGGGCAAATTGGTTTTCCCAATGGACGTTTACTGTTAAGCATTTCAAAGGCAAGGACAATATCCTTGCAGATTTTCTGTCCAGACCAAAGGCCTATAAATACATGGGTTCAAACATGGTTCAGCATTACCACTCCCACCACAAAGATATCTTACCAGCAGCCTTTGTTGGTGCATATGTCTGTCGACTTCATCTTGTATCGAGTCTTGTATTAGATTAGAAAGATCAGGGCATGAAATACGAGAAATGTGTGATTGTGACCATTTCGCACAAAATGGAACAAGACCATTTCGCACGAAATGGGCACCCATTTCGTACGAAATGACTGGCCTATAAATATCTGCCTTGACCATTTCATTTGTAACTTTCTGATTCCAGAGCCGAAGTGCTGCTGAAGTGTCTACTTAATGTAAAAAGTTTTTATATCAATAAACAAGACAATTAGAGTGAATATCAAGTTGTTTCAAAGTCGATTCATTAGTTTCCGCCTCTTGAACTGACTAGAACTCTTCTGAACGACTCGTTTTGATCGTGCAAACGATCCTACAAGTGGTATCAGAGCTCAGGAGGAAGAGTTCTTACCGAATTCAGTTTGATTTCATCAAAATTCTGACTTCTACACTTTCTTTTCAAAATTAAACAAGATTTCACGGTTAGAATGGGCTAATTTTCTCACATAACACGCGAATCATTGTATTAATCAATCTCTGGAAGAATTAGACCTAAAATCAACCTAAAACCAGTTCAATTTGACAAAATTCTGATCGAAAGGATGACGTCAGCAGCATTTCACGCGAATTGAACTGTATATTTCGTGCGGTTTGGTCTATCAGTCTTCATTTCGCTTGAATTGAACATAACAGACACCATTTCGCACGAAATGGATATTCATTTCGCTTGAATTGTCCATTTCGCTTGAGATTAAGTTCATTTTGCATAAAATCATCATTTCGCTTGAGATCAGGTCCATTTCGCACGAAATCATCCATTCCGTGTGAGTCATTTCGTACGAGGGTTCAACAGGTCATTTCGCTTGAAGAGAATCCATTTCGTACCAGAGTGTCCATTTCGTTTGAGAGGTTCATTTCGCTTGAAAGTGACTGAATTTGTGAAATTTTACCGAAACATGGAAGAAGAATTTTATAACGCATTTGCTACTGCCCCAAGTACTCCTGTTACCATTGCTCAGACCATGAACATGGAAAATGAAACAGGAACTTTGCAAAAACCCCTGAAGCTAATGGGCATTGAAGAGTACTATGGTTGGAAAGACCGGTTCGAAAATTGGGTTCAAGCAAATCATTTGAGGTCTTGGGAATGTATTGAGAAAAAGTATGTTAAGCCTCATAAAGATGTGGGAGTTATTAAAACTATTTCTGAATTATCGGACAAAGAGAGAGACATGTACAAAGCAGAAAAGATGATGATAAGTCTACTCCAGCAAGCTGTGAAAGAAGACATCTTTATATTACTTCAACATGATAATACTTCACGTTTGAATTGGGAAGCACTTAGAATTAAGTTTGAGGGAAGTACAGATATGATCAGGAGTAAGAAATCATTGTTAAAGAAAGAATTTGACTTGTTTACGAGTTTACCGGGTGAAACTGCAAAGAAACTGATTGAAAGATATTGTCATTTAGTGTGATCAATGTCACTGTTGGATATCAACAAAGATCGAGAAGAATGGGTTGATAAATTAGCTGATGCTTTACCTCAGAGAGAATGGGGTACATATCTGATGATCTTGAAAAACACAGGAGAATATGATAAATTGACAATTTCTCAGTTCATTGAAAAGCTTGAAGGTCAAGATCTTGAACAACAAAAAATTGCAAGAATGAACAATCCAAGTGGTCAACAAGACATCAAGATGTATTACAAAGGGAGTGTTCAGGATGTTGAAGCAAGTCCGAAGGTCCAAACTACTTTCAGCGCAGAAAATTCAACCGGATCAGTTAATCAAAGTCCAATGAGCAACAACAGTGGTTTTTCTTCATACTCGAGTGTTAATCCAAAGGTTTCAACCTCAAGTCATCAGTTCCAAAGCTCAAACAACAGTAATGGTCATGTGTTACATTGCAACATCGCGTTGCATCTTTAGAATGGTCAAAATTTCTCTGAAGAGGTCGCTAAAGGTCATATGGCATTACTAGCTATAGTGTTAGAATCATATGAAGGTTTGGTTGCAGGAAGGATCGGAAATCCTATGTTGACAAAAAAGGATTACGATCAGATCGATGTTGAGGAAATGGAGCTTATGGATATTAAGTGGTGTTTAGCAAGTGTATTGAGGAGAGCTGAAAAATTTAAGATGATTACAGGAAGAGATGACTTCCGTGATGCTAATGTTTCTACTTTAGGTTTTGATAAATCTAAAGTTACTTGTTTTCGATGCAGGGAAAAAGGACATTTCAAGAGGGAATGTACCAATCGAGAAAAAGGAGGAGCTCAGAATCCGTTCGGGAATAATGGTTACTATCGGAAAGCAATTTATCAACAAGTTGCTCAACAACCATATCAACAACAAGAATCACAAACTGAAAAGATAGAGAATGAAAGAATCAGACGATTGTTACAGAGTTATTCTAGTTCTGATTATTTGATTGACAGAATTTATCCAACTGTTGCAGGTTTTGAAGTATTTCAAGAAAAGAAGACTGAAGAGAAGGATACTGGTAAGAAACAAAGTGTCAGTTACAACAAGTGTCCGCCTCCGATTTAGGAAGGTTATTCTCCCAGAAAACCAAATGAGGAACAAGTCAAAAAGGCTGTCAATATAAAGTTAAAATCCGAAACAACTGATGAGTTACCAGAAAATATTGATGTCACGTTCACATCGTCTGACACTAATCATGAGTCTGAGTTAATAAAAAATGTGGTCGATCAGGTGTTGGATAAAGATGAGGAGTCAGAATCAAAGTCCGAATCCGAGAGTTCGAGTTCATCAGTTGATAGTACAAAATCGTCGGTCAAACGGGTTTACAATAAAGAATTCTTGTTATCAAAATCTAATCTGAATGACGAACCAATCAAATTAGCATATACTTTGAATGATTCAGACAAATTATATTCTGATGAAGAATTTCCAATAAGAAGTGTTCAAACTGATAAGATCAAAAAGGTTTTCAAACTAACAGAAATTAATATTTCTGAAATAAAAGATGTAAATCTTAATGAAAAACCTAAAAAGTACACTTCAAGAGTTCAACAAAGATTGAACAAGAAAAAAGGTTACAGTTCTGGTTCTGGTTTTCAAAAGAAACCAAACCATAACGGTAATCTCAAATGGAAGGGATTGGGTTTTGTTCCATCGAAAAATCATAAAAATGAGAAAATTTATAAACCAAAAACTGTATTTGTTTCAGGAGCAAGTTCTGAGGATGAAGCAAAGAGCTCATTCTGGAAACAATCGAACAAAGTGTTCCTTGCAGAAAAGCAAAAGTTTGAAAAGAATGGAGCTAATCAGAGAAAGGAGACAAGAACCTGTTACAGATGCAATGAAGTTGGTCACATTGCATGGAACTGTCCAAAGGCAACAAAAACAAAACAGGAAGTCTCTTATAAACTAAAAGAAAAAGTTGTTGATAGAACTGAACCACCAACTGAACAGTTTAAAGTGTTAAAAAATTCAAAATTTGAAGTTGGTGAATGTTCAAAAAGGTTTTACAGAAGAAGGGTGAATCTTAGCAACCAAGCATGGGTTGTTAAGAAATCAGATGTGAAATCTGGCGATGAATCTGATTCGTCAAAATCAGAGGAGCCACAAGTTGAGGTTAAAAGTGATAATTCAGTTCCTCCAATGGATGATGTCAACTTTCCACCATTGAGGACTGAAAATTTCAAAAAAAAAGTTGGAAAAGTTGAGATCTCGAATCAATTCTATTCTGAAAAGGAAGAATTTGATGTCGAAAAAGTGTTTAATGGAAAAGTGAAAAACATTTTTGGGAAAATGGTCGAGGGTAAGGCCAAAGGGATGAAAGATTTTTACAAAAAAAAAAATAAATAATCAAACCCCGGGAGAATCTGAAAAGGTCACATCCAAGTTTGGTCAGGCTTGGATGTCTGTATTTCATATGTAAAAATCCTGACTTGCCGGAACTCCCAGGTTGGTAATTGGGGAGTAGGAATCGGCATTTTTCTTGAGAAATTCACGAAAGGGATATTTCGACCTACAAGTGGTAGTATTCTTGAAATTGTCATATTTCAATTTACAAGTGGTATTGATTGATGAGAACATACAAGTGTATGATCTTACAAGAAGTTATTCAAGGTCATTAAGTTGAACTTGATTTAACTTTCATACATGTGATTGAAAAACAATATGATGAAACCCCTAACCTACAAGTGGTTGGTGAATTTCAACAAAACTTATTTTCCGGAAAAACCATTTTGATTAAAACAAACTTAAGTGTTTTGAAATCATAATGGGAAAATAGTTTGTTGTCAGGGGGAGTTCTGATTGTTTATGCCAAGTGGATAGCGAATTGAAGCAATTCACAACAGTTGTCAGTTTATGTATAGTTTGTTTTTCAAATTTTCCCAGAAAATCAAAAATTGAAACATATTTTTGATTTTAGGGGGAGTAAAATTTTTTTAGAAATTTCGAAAATTTGAAAAATCCAAAAACATGACAAATTTCAAAAGTCAAAAACATCAGAAAATCAAAAAATGAGTTTTGTTGTAAAAAGAGGAAATGATAGTACATCAGTGGACTATCACAGCACGCTAAAGATTTGGAAAGTCAAATGTGATAAACAGTCTCACTGATGATATGTCAGTAGGCTTTTACTCATTCAGTAGATTGTCTTCGAGATATAAACATAAATACAAATAACTTGCTTATCTCGTGGGGAACATCTCTCGTATATATGGGTAACCCCCGAAATCTTGTTTGAAAGATTTTCTATTTCTGACATACTAGGTCTTTGTGCGTGATGATATCTGGGGTATTATACCAGGACTTCTGATTTTGCGTGAGCAATAGCCTAGTCCTCGTATAATACTTTGCACTGCTTTAAATCTTAAAGCCAGCCCTCAGCATAAAAATGATGAAACATTGAAAAATGCTAATCATGTGCTGTTGAAGAAAAGATCCCCAAACGGGATACACCGAAAGACGAACCATCATCTCTTTGTCTGAACGGAAGTTCTAACCTGAGCTCATGGTCTCGCATTACCCATCTACAGATATCATTAGTGTACATTCACCTGTAAGACTGAATATAGAAGTCTGGATACGGGAGTATATTCTGAGGTGGTACACGCGAATAAGTTTAAGTGCTTAAAACACTAATCTCGTATCTCGGAACAGTTGAACTTTGTGTGAAAATTTAAGTGGATCAGTATACTGACAATCTACGTGAATCGTTTAGAACTTAAAATGTTTAAAGCTTAACGGTGTTAGTCATTAGTCTCATAAACTGATATGATCCTCTTACACAAACTCACAAAAAATTATTGTTTGTAAATATTTTCTTTACTGCTTTCCATTAAAATCAAAAATCCAAAAAGATTGTGTTTTAGTATAACTTTTTGAAAAATCCCAAAAGATTTTCGATAACTGATGTTGAAAAGCTGATTTTCAAAATTCCAAGTGCTAAACATTATGAACAGGTTTGGGAAAGTTTGATTAAAAAATGTTTTTCCTATAAGTGGTCATCAAAGGTTTTATGTGTTAAATAACTTTTGAACGATACCTGCAAGTGGTTTATCAATTTGTCAAATTTTAAATTTGTGAAATTTATTTTGAGGTAGAGGATTGTGCAGGAAACAGCTTTGAGAGAGCCAGGATTCGATTCCTGAAGACTTTCCGCATAAAGCCTGAGCAGAGTGTGTGCCAGGTCACGATCTTAGAACAAGAGCTAAGACAGATTGCGATCCCGGAACAACTTAAGGGGAAGTCTACTAGCAAAGGGGAGTCTGAAGATGAAAGAGCCAGTTTCTGATCCTGAAAGTTTATTGAAGATTGTTAGATCAACATTCAAGGGGGAGTTTGAATGGTTGAAAGCCAGGCTGAGATCCTAGAGAAGAAAGAGAGAAGAAGAGTTAGAGATTGAGGATGCTTTACACTGTCAGACACTTTGGAAGAGCACAAAGACAGGTCAAGATTGAAGATGTGTCATACCGAAGACTCGACACTGAAGACTTCATCAACATCCAAGGGGGAGTCTGTTGGTGTGATATGTCTGTCGACTTCATCTTATATCGAGTCTTGTATTAGATTAGAAAGATCAGGGAACGAAATACGAGAAATGTGTGATGATGACCATTTCGTACGAAATGACTAGCCTATAAATATCTGCCTTGACCATTTCATTTGTAACTTTTCGATTCCAGAGCCGAAGTGCTGCTAAAGTGTCTACTTGATGTAAAATGCTGTTATATCAATAAACAAGAAAATTAGAGTGAATATCAAGCTGTTTCAAAGTCGATTCATTAGTTTCCGCCTCTTGAACTGACTAGAACTCTTTTGAACGAATCGTTTTGGTCGTGCAAACGATCCTACAGTCTTCATGATGGAAGCCGCCAACTCCTGCACCCCAGAAGGAACCATTCCACTTGACCATGAATTTAAAGAAAGAGAAATCCCAGAAGAAATCGTTGAGGTAATAGCAGATCAAGCCCTGAAAGACTGGTCAGTCTTAAACTACAAGACTTTCCTCACTATCACTCTGAAATACCATGGCTTGTTCATGAAAGGTTTAGTTTTCCATCCAAATTGTCCTTTCATGAATGTCTTCCACATACGGGATTTGTACAAGCTACCAAAAGAGGCACTATGTTTCTTATGGTACTTATTCGAAGCCTTTACCATTGTCATGTCCTTCAACACCGCCAAACTACTACAATACCTAATTGACTGCCAATTCGGTCAATTATCCAAAGAACAAAAGCATACACTCACCCTACTGCAATGGTTTCTCCCGGCCCACCAATGGACTGGACAGATGGCTGCAGGAACGGCCAATAAAAAGTACTATGTCGTTGTGTTCAGAAGACCCAGATGTTACCTCACGCCTACATCAATTCCTCAAGACGGAAAAGCGGCCATTTACCATGCCCCCTTTTGTTTCATCCATGCTTGGGTCAAGTATAAGCCCGCAACCTTCTCATTCAAGCTCTTTAATGAACCAGAATGAATGAGCATCCGGAAATGCTTAGCTGCTGCAAATGGTTTCAAGACAGAAGAGATGCCCAAAGATGTCCTAGATGGTGTAAATGCATGGGAAAACGAAGACCCACATTCAAAAATATGGAATGATGCTCACAGGGAATACATCCGAACGCATATTACCAAAGGAATTACCATGCTCACAAATGATAAATTAGCCGTATGGGATTATGACAAGGAATCAGGCTTAGACCCAGCAGAAGATCCGGATTCAGAAAGAGATTAATTAAGTATTACTAATGGTGTGCTTAGGACTAAATAAGGCTTTAATCACTCTTACAGTAATGTAAGCGCTTATGTCATGTGTTTTGTTGTTTTCCTAGATATTTTCTATGTATTATTAGGTATGATGTAAATGTGATGTCATGGACGATCTAATCAAGCCTCTCCTTGGTCTATAAAAGGAAGGCTCCCCCTCACTTGTAAATGATCCTTGGAAAGAAATAAAATCTTCTTCATAATTCTCTCTATCTTCTCTCTTCTTTCTCACTCTAAAATATAGAGTCCTGTTCAGAGTCTTGAGTCTTTCTTAGTTCTTCTGAGTCTAGTCCTTCTGAGTCCAAACCCTTTGAGTCTTTTATGTTTATCACCCCAGTCGTCCCCCAAGCTTTTACTGGTTTTATATAAATCAGCCACACACTCCCCCCACATCCGGTATCCACCTCCGCCACCACCTGCCAACGTCACCCACCTACGTCGCCACCCACCAACGTCACCGCTACTAGTACCGCCAGCTCCAACCACCATTGCCGCCAGATCTAACCACTACCACCACCACCACCGCCGCCACCCGCCACCGCAGATGGCACCACCACTGCCACCACAACCATCATCACCACCACCTCCACCACCGCCCCCACCCGCCACCACTCACCATTGCCGACAATAAAACTACCACCTATCACCACCCACCATCATCGCCCACCACACTGAGCACCACCATCCAATTTTATTCCTTCGTCTTTTCTTGCCAACCAAACGATAAAAAATAATGATTCATTCCATTCTCACATAGTAAACAAACAAGACATGAAATGATAATGATCAATTCCATTACCTCATCCATTCCATTCCATTCCACCATCCATTTCATTACCTCATACCAAACATACCCTAAGAAGATTGCCTCTTCCATCGTAATGACTTGTTGGGGCGATAAGTAATTTTTAGCAATGTAATTTGTAACTTAGGCTAGTGGGTATGGAGGAGCTCCATCCTCAAGGGATGAGCCTTCACGTCACCCGTCACGTCACCAAGCAAGATGCCCTTTCAAGGATGGACCAAGGGTGTGGAGGATGGGTCTCCCCCTATTTTTTATTGTTTTGGTTTTTTCCTTTATAAAAATTCAACAAAAGAAAATTTTGATGCCGGCCAACTCGGATCGATTGTTGCATTTGGTTCATTTTAGTGAAAGCATTCGGGCTTTTTTGGAAACGGCAAAAGAAAATTGTGATTCCGACCGACTCGGATCGATTGTTGGCGAGTAGCCGGGTAATGAGAAAATGTTTAGGTTCGGGTTGTTTTGATTAAAGGGATCCATGGTAACACTTTATACAATTTTGAAAAAATGTATAAAAAGTGAGAGAGATTGAGTTGATTTGGTTTGAAAAAGATGGATAAATGGTTATTATTTATAAAGAAAATAAGTAATTTTTTTATTCAAAGAGCCGGGAACCAACAATGCACATATAGTAAAATAATGCGAGCAATAGCTTTTTACTCTTTAGTGGCTTTAAAAAGAAGAAAAGTGCTCGGATAGTTTCTGTGTTTTGTCAATTTTTCACCTTTAGTCTCTAACTTTCTAAAATTACTGCTAGAGTCCCTAACTTTGGCAAATTCGTTCTTGGATAGTCCCTGACGTGGATGGGGGTTAGTTTTGGTGTTAAGTGGACGTGAAATTACTAAAATGCCCTTACTAATAAAAATATAATTATTTATTTAATCAATTATATAATACTAAAAGAAAGCGGGAGCCACCCCATCCATCTCCCCTTCTCTATTTCTTCCTTATCTGCAACTCCCACCACTCTATCACCACCATTCCACCGCCACACCACCACCATAACACACTCTCTCTCTCCGCCTCACTCTCTCTCCGTCCCTATATCTCTTCGTCCCCAAATCTACTCTCTCTCTACAATCCCACAATTCTCCAACAACAATGGCTTCTTCTCTCCTTCAATCTAGGATTCCACCGTCACTCTCCTTCTCTTCATCACTCTCCACCACTCATGTCGCCGTTTCTTTCACGCGTCGCTCAAAACATTCAATCGTGAACGCCAAAATCAGAGAGATCTTCATGCCTGCACTGAGCTACACCATGACTGACGGCAAAATCGTCTCCTAGATCAAATCAAAAGGTGATGTTCTCTCAAAGGTGAATCTGATAAAGCGGATATGGACGTTGAAACATCTATCGGCTCCTGTTGGAGCTCCGATTGGCTTGTTAGCCGAAACCGAAGCCGAAATTGCAAGTACCTTGATGGAAGCACAAAGCTCCGGCACTGATTTCTGGTGAAACAGAACACTCGCCTGAATGTTGCGTGACAACACGGAAGCATAAGGAAAAATGGATGAAACGTCGTCACCAATTTTAATAGGTTAAGTTGTGTTGTTTTATAGTAAGGGTATTTTTCTCATTTCACATCCTCTTAACTGAGAAAACTAACTGATGTTAGGCCCAGTGACTATCTGGGAACGAAATTGTAAAAGTTGGGAACTATAGCTGTAATTTTAGAAAGTTAGAAATTAAGGTTAAAAAAAAGCAAACCATAAAGACTATCCGGGCATTTAACTCTTAAAAAATAAAGCTTTTTTTCTTTAAAACTATTTTCTAATATTTTAAATTATCTCCAAAACATTTTTTATTCATACATGATACATCTATTCGAATATTAACAGCAAAAAAGGAACTAGCTCAGACGAAGCTTAATTTTAAGAGATTCAATAATATCTTCAACAAGTAGTGGTTTTTTTTCTTAGGCTATAAGGTGTAAGAGTTATGGTTGGGACATGATTTGCTACCTAAGAACATGAATGAAAGACTACACCACCCTCTTGCTTGATCCATCATGGTTTGCATGGATTAAACCATGACAACCATGGTCCTCCTTTCAATTTTTCAACAAATCATTTCCTTTTTCTTTAGACAAAGATAAATTAAAATAAATAAGGGGCTAGTGATTTGGGTCATGACCACACACACCCTTAGAGTAGTGGTTTTGAATGGTGGATTAGAGGTGAGTTACATGATATTGACGTAGAGGGTCATGACCACTTACATTTGCAAGAATTTGAACACAAAAACCCACATTTGTAAGAACTAACACTGTACCACTAGATCAATAGTTCATACATATTTAATAAATTGTGGTTAAAATGTACCAACATACATTATTTAATATACCTTATCGTTAATCATTTCAAGATAATTACATCTGAAGCATGCATAAACTTGATCGACAGATTAACAGTATTCATGGAATATTTACACAAATAATACAAATATTGTAGGTTCTCGTTGATCTTAACATTTAGGGGCTGTTTGGTAACCCTCTTAATGATTCATTAAGAGGTAGACCTCTTATTCGGACAGAGGTGGGGCTGTTTGGTTATACCTCTTAATGGGAAACCTCTTAATGATTCAGTGCTGAATCATTCAGTTCTATTAACATGCTGAATAAAAAAAAGACATTAGTTGCCCCCCTTTCACCTCCCCTTTCACATCTGATGCACAAGAAAAACCCTAGCTCTCAAAACCTCCGCCCCCCACCTCGTCTCCTCCTCTCTGCGTCTCCGACCGCCGCCCTCACCACCTCCCGCCGCCTCCTCCTCCTCTCCTCCTCACCACCTCCCGCAACCTCCTCCTCGGCTCCTCACAACCTCCGCCGCCTCCTCCTCCTCTCCTCCTCACCACCTCTCGCCACCTCCTCCTCGTCTCCTCACCACCTCCGCACTCCTCCTCCTCTCCTGCTCTCCGCGTCTCCGGCCGCCGCCCTCACCACCTCCCGCCGCCTCCTGCTCCTCCATCCCACCCAGGTTCGTTTCTTGCCTTTTTTTTATTAAACTGATTTTTCATTTAATTTACTCACTATTTTGATGTAGTTTAGTTTGTTTAGGTTTTTTTTATGGATTTGTTTATTTTTCTGAATTTTTTTATTAGTTTTTTCTTATATTTTTTTCAATATTTTACTCATTATTATGTTCATTGATGTTATTTGTAGAATGGTTATGTTGTATGTTGAAAATTCATAGATGTTATATATAGAATGGTTATGTTGTATGTTGAAAATTCATAGATGTTATATGTAGAATGGTTATGTTCATTGATTCTATATGTAGAATGGTTATGTTCATTGATGTTATATGTAGAATGGTATGATTGTAAATGGTTATGTTGTAAAGATACATGTTTTCTTTGTGTTGTATGTTTGATTGTGGTTATCTTGTATGTTGAAATGGCAAACAAATGGCAAAAAGGATTAGGATTAATTGGAAGCAAGAAGGTGTTGAAAAAACCTTTCTTGAAGCATGTGTTCATCAAATAACCGTTAATGGACGTGAAGGAAGTAGTCTTAAACAAGCGTCATGGAAAACTGTAGCTGAAAATTTGAAAACACAACATAATTTCATAGTGGAACAACGTCAAATGAAGAATCACTATGATTTTCTAAAAGGAAAATTTGCAGCTTGGTTAAAGCTTAAAAACAAAACCGGGAATGTCTATGATCCAGTTACAAACAGCTTTAACTTGTCAGAAGAAGAGTGGCAAATTGAGATGAAGGTATCTGTTTTATACTAATAATTAGTAGTGGTATATTTCATTAATTTTATAGTATTTTAAAATATTTCCTTACACAGTCTAACAAGTATGTAGAAGCTTTGAGAAGTGCGCCACTTGCTTTCCCCGAGCTTTGTTGTCAATTGTTTGAGGGGTCTACTTCAAATGGGTTTGATAGTTGGGGGCCAAGTTCTACGCTTCCTCATCCTTCCGAGGAAGTGAATGAGCACAATTTGGATGGTATGGATGTCGAATGCACTCAAGTGGATTCCCCAGGTAAAGGTGTTAGTGAGGAGTCAAGTATTCGGTCCCAAAAAAAAGAAAAAGGAGAGAAACGAAAACATAAGGCAACATTAGAGTCACAGCTTATAGAAGTTGGTGAAGATATTAGCAAGTTGGCAAAGATGATGATTGAGAAACACACACTTTCTGATGATATGGATGCATGTTTGGAGAAGTTGGAGACATTGGGTTGGGATGAGTCGGATGCGAAATACGAAACAGCGCTTTTGCTTTTTGGTGAGAGTGCCGATCTTAGGAAACTGTGGGTACGTCTTAAGCCGCAGAATTGTGAGAAATGGGTTAAGAATGCGGGAGCGAAGTATGGATTGTTTAACTAAGATTGTGCTTTGATTGTTTTTTAAATTTTTTTTTTTTGGGTTAGATGTTATGTTATGGATGTTATGTTTCGGATGTTATGTTTTGGATGTTATGTTATGGATGTTATGTTTTGGATGTTATGTTTTGGATGTTATGTTATGGATGTTATGTTATGGATGTTACGTTTATTTATGTTATGATATAATTGTTTATTTATGTTATGTTTATTTATGTTATGATATAATTGTTTATTTATGTTATGATAGGTACCTTATGGATCCGGACGATGAGATTATAGTTATCATGATTTTTTGTTGGTATTGGGTTTCATTAGCCTCGAGAATAAATGTTGAAAGGATAAGAGACTTGAATTCGGCATTAACCGGTCATGAATACACGCAAGAATTATTGCATGGTACTTCTACACAATGTCATGAGATGATGCGTCTTTCACGTGATGCATTTATACTATTGTGCAATCATTTTAAACAAAAAAATTGGGTGCAAAGTAGTAGGTCAATAAGCTTGGAAGAAAAGTTGGCTATGTTTTTGATGGTCATTGAACATAATGAACGTTTTCGAATGGTTAAACGAAGGTTCCAACACTCAACGGAAACAATTCATAGATGTTTTCATGAGGTCCTAAAGGCAATGATGAATTTCGCAAGAGAAGTTATAGTTCCAACATCTTCTAATGTAAGCGCAAATAACTCCGAACGACATAGAAGGCTAAAAGAAATATTTCCTGGAGCAATAGGTGCCTTAGATGGAACTCTTATACATGCGATCGTGCCTGTTGATCAACAGACTCGTTACAGGGGAAGAGGAAAAGGTGAATGCTTTCAAAATGTATTAGCAATTTGTGACTTTGATATGATATTCACATTCGTATGGGCCGGATGGGAGGGCATTGCACATGATTCACGAGTTTTAAAAGAAGTTGCATTCAACCCAAATTCTGGCTTTCCTTTTCCGCCACCAGGTTTTTAACCATTCTTCAATGTTCATTTCATACATTATTTGTTTTTTATATGATAGTTTTGATACAGATAAGTATTACCTTTGTGACGCTGCATACACCAACACTCGTGGATTTATGACTCCCTACCGTGGTACGAGGTATTGGTTAGCCGATTTTAGACGACAACGTGCGTTAACTAAGGAAGAAAGATTCAATCATGCTCACGCACAACTCAGAAATGTCATTGAACGTGCATACGGTGTTCTAAAGGCGAGATTCCCAATCCTAAAGCAAATGGCTCCCTTTTCTTTTCCAATACAAAGAGACATTGTGATTGCTTGTTTCGCCGTCCATAATTTTATAAGGAAATGCAATATTTATGATCAGTTATTTATGGACTATGATGAGAACACGATGTTTCATGAAATGCAAAGTGGGGAAAATGATGGCCTGCTAGTTCAAGACATAGAGTGGGGTTCACAAGGTATTGACTACATGACTTCTTTACGTAACCAGATTGCTAATCAGTTGCTTTCAAATGAATCAAATTAAAAATGTATGTAGAGTTGTGTTATTTGTATTTGGATTTCGTATGTTGTGTTGTTTTGTATTTGGATTTAAAGGATTGATGTGTAATTTGGATTTTCTATGGCGTTTTGTATTTTTCTTTTAGAAATTTTCATCAATCTGTACACTATTCAGAGCTCTTGCCAAACAGATACATTTCATTCAGCACATAATAGTTCAGAGGGGTAAAATAGTCATTCTACACAGTCATTCAGAGATACAACCAAACAGCTCTTAATGGTTCAGCACTTACTTACTGGTTCAGAGCCTCTTACCCATTCAGGCCTCTTACTGGTTCAGCACTTACTGGTTCAGCACTTGCCAAACAGCCCCTTAATAAGGTTGCTCAAAACCGAACCAACTCGATCACGCTGAATGAAATGTACTAGTCATACTTAGGGGTGTCAACAAGTTCAGAGGCTCGAGAGCAACGTGTGATCGGCTCGGTTAAAAGCTCGAACGAGCCGAGCCTTAACGAGCCCGAGCTCGAGCTTGAAATAGAGCCCATTTTGTTATCGAGCCCGAAATACAAAAGCCCAAACAAAATTTTAGTTTTTTTATATATAATATAACTAGCTTACAACCCCGTGTATTACACGGGTTGAATGACGAAAAATGTAAATTATAAACTTGTAAATAATCCTTATTAATGAAATGACTTATTTAGATAAATTAGTAAAACAAAAGAACAGTTATATTTTTGTTACTTGTACATGTGATTTGATACTTTATTAGTAATTATTGTTTATATCCAAATAATATATTTTATCTCAACAAACATATATGCTTAGGGTAAAATGAAAACTTTACGAGTTGTGAGAACTTCGAGAACTCAACCTTACAAAAGGTTTTAGAATTTGTTACAGAGGGTGTGAATGAGCGGTAAAGAGACTCAAGGTGTTAAACTTTTTTATTTTTGATTCAGGTGGTTAAAACCACTAAAACATAAGGACTCAAATTGTAATTTACTATTAATTAAATTTGAAATTATACGTTTGACCTCTAACTATATTAAATAATATTATATTTATTATATTATTTGATACATTTATATTTGTTATAGATAATTATTAATTAAATTGAATTTAGACGTTTATCTCTAACTATATTAATTAATAGGGTAAATTACTTTTTGAGTCTCTGTATTTTATGGGTTTTAACCACTTGAGTCCAAAAGCAAAAAGTTTAACGACCTGAGTCCCCATAAGCATTTTCTTTAACCATTTGAGTCCAAATTTCTAACTCTGTTTGAATTTTCTGTTAGATTTGCATTAAAAGACTAAAATACCCCTACATATTATTATTATTATTATTATTATTATTATTATTATTAATTGTTAATAATATATAAACTATCTCAAAACCACTCACACACACAGCATCAATTCAATCTTCAATGGCATCTTATACTCTACAAATTTCACTTTAAATTCCACTCTTATTTTTCCTAAAGTTTGAAGCTTTATGGGTTTTAAGTTGTTAAACACACCAAATGCAAATTAGGGTTTTAATCTTTATGTCTTTCTGAGCAAAACCCTTCTGCTTCTTGATGGCATTTTCGTGATTACTACCAAATTTGCCTTTATTTTTCGATAATGGCGTCTGTGTCACAGTCATTTGGGCAGCGGCTGCGGCGTTCGGAGGTGGGTTTCCGGCCACCGGTGCTTTTCCGTCGGAGGATCTTGATTCAAAACAGTGATTGTAAAATTAAGTGTTGCTGCTCCGGTAAGGTGACCCCGGTCCGGATAATTGCTTGGGTCGGGTCGGTATAATGCTGAGAATGGGTTGATTTGAAGAAGATGTTTCATAAAGATAGAAGATGACTCAAAATTGGGGGTGATAAGCTGAGCGAAAAAGGTTCCAGATGATGCGTGTCCTTTTATAAAAGTTCAACAGAGGCAATACAAAGGTATCGAACTAATCGCTTCAGAGAATGATGTAAATTGGATGAACTGCTTTTTAAATAAGTAGATTTGTGAGTGATGATTTGTGAGGGGTGTTTGATCATGGGGAACTGGAATGTGGGTTTGAGGTTTTGTGACGGTTCACGATGGTGGCGGCAGGTGTGGTGGTGGAGTGGTGGTGAAGGTGCGGTGGTGGAATGGTGACATGGAAGCTCATATCTCGGACTTTGGCATTGCCAAGCTTCTAGATCAGTCTGCTACTGGTGCACTAGCAACCAGTAGACTTATGATATATGAGTGTAGGCTTTTGTTATTGTTTTGCAGAAAACACATTCACGAGGTCAGCAAGCAGGGAGTCGGATGTATATAGCTACGGGGTTGTGTTGCTGGAGCTTATAAGCAGGCAGAAGCCTGTGTTGATAGAAAATGTGGACATGGTGTCGCGGGTAAGGTCGAGATCGGAAGAAATCGAAAAGATTGTAGACAGAGGGCTGTTAGAGGAAATTGAAGAAGATAAGAGGGTGAGGGAATAATAATAATAATTATATATTCTTTTTCTTTTTGAGTCTCTGTGTTTTATAGGGGTAATTTGGTCATTTAACAAAACTTAACAACAAAATTCTAACTGGGTTAGAAATTTTGACTCAAATGGTTAAAGAAAATGCTTATGGGGACTCAGGTCGTTAAACTTTTTGCTTTTGGACTCAACTAGTTAAAACCCACAAAACACATGGACTCAAAAAGTAATTTACCCTAATTTATATTATATTATATTATATTATATTATATTATATTATATTATATTATATTATATTATATTATATTATATTATATTATATTATATTATATTATATTATATTATATTTATGTATAAAATTTATATGTAATACTATTATTAAAAGGGATGAGGTACCAGAGAGTGACACGTGTACAAAAAGATTTTCATTTATTAGTATAGGAAGATAATAATTTTGATAACATTGATCAGCCGAGCTCGAGCTTTGGATTTTACTTGCGAACTGAGCTCGAGCTCAAAAGAGTAGACTCAAACCGAGCCAAGCTCGAGCTCCAGCTTCATAAAACATAACGAGCCGAGCTCGAGCCTAGTCGAGCTCAGGCTCGACCCGGCTCGTTTACACCCCTAGTCATTCTCACGTGCACATCGATCTGCTAAATTATTTGTGATGGGACCAAAGACAGCTAGCTCATAACAATCATTCAAAGACATATATATCGTAGTATTATTTGGTGATTGATGAAGACTAAAGAGAATCAATGTAGGTTTCATTTGTTCACCATCTTGAATCTTCATGATGGTGGGGATCAAATCAATTCCAACCATTATACATTCAAGACTAATAATTCTTCATTTCCGTTATACATAATATTAACAAATAAAAACTAAAAAATGATCCATTTTTGTAGGATAGGAGTTGGCCAGAAAGTCCAAATTTCCTAAAAAGTGTAAAAAGTCATAAAACACCATAATGTCAACCATAAAACACACCAAAAACCCACAAATAATATGATGAAGATTACTAAAACATCATGTATGTGGGTTTTGTGTTATGTTTTAGATGTTAAGGCTCTGATTGTGGAATGACAAATATTATTGTGTTTTATGTTGTTTAGCATTGTGTGTTTTATATTCATAGTTCTACGATGGTGTGTTTGAAGTTTTTATGGACTATTAGAGTTTGAATATGGTGTTTTAGTAATATTCAATCTATTATTTGTGAGTTTTAGGTGTGTTTTATGCCTGAAATTGTTGTGTTTTATGACTTTTTACACTTTTTAGGAAAAACACACTTTCCGTAGGATCCCCACTCATTTTTGTATATAAAGAATATAAAAGTTATAGTTCATAATTATAAAAAAAAAAAAAACTATTATTCTATTAATGCGTGACTGAAGTTTCTTTGTCTTAAGAAAGAATTACACAAACCATCTTTACGGTATAGGTGTTTTATGGATTTGGTATACCTTTAGTACCCATTATTACCTCAAACTAGTGGTGGTAAAATGGGCAAGTTGGATGGGTTTGGGTAATGGGGTAGAGTGGGCAATCTTGACCCAAAGCCTTCCAAGTGGGTCAATTTGGGTTGCTTTTAAAATTATATGGGTTGGTTTGGGTAAGATATTTTAACTAAATGGGTCATAATGGGTCACTTGAAATTTCATCTTATTATTTTCGGGTCAAAGCGGGTCGACAACATTAAAGAAATGGGTCGATGTGGGTTAGTGTCTTAAAGAAACGGGGCAGGTTTCGGATCGGAATGGGTTTCGAGCCGACACAAGTATCCGCACGACACAGGTTACAGCACCACACGGGTTTTGGATCGGAACGGGTTCAGTTCAAATTGAGTTTCGGGCCGAGTCGGGTTTCGACACGACGCAGGTTTTGGATCGGATCGGGGTCGGTTCGGGTCGGGTTTCTGGCCGGCACGAGTTTCCGCATCAGACGAGTTTCGGTTCGGGACGAGTTTCGTACCGTTTCGACCAGTACCTTTTCGAATCGAACCGTTTCCACCCGTACCGTTTCGACAGGAACCGTTTCGACGCGTACCGTTTCGACGCGAACCGTTTCGACGCGAACCGTTTCGACGCGAACCGTTTCAACGCGCACCGTTTCGACGCGCACCGTTTCGACGCGCACCGTTTCGACGCGCACCGTTTCGACGCGCACCGTTTCGACACGCACCGTTTCGACGCGTACCGTTTCGACCAGTACTGTTTCGAATCGAACCGTTTCGACCCCTACCGTTTCGACAGGAACCGTTTCGACGCGTACCGTTTCGACGGGAACCGTTTCGGCCCGCACCGTTTCGAAGCTAAGAGTTTGATACGAAGAGAAACTGAAACATTAATCGGCTTTTTGTAAAGTACAAATGAAGAAAGGAGTTACAACTGGAGAGCCTGCTTACTGTGTAACACGGGCTCGAGTGGCTGCTAGCCAGTCATCGAGTTTGGAACTTTCGGGAGAGTAGATCGAATGTGAGCTCTCTTACTTTCGTCACATTTCATTGGTTCGGATTTAGTAGAAACTCGTTGAACTTTGACTGGATTTTTTTTAGTCAACACACTATTCTTTTTCTGATCACATTTGACAAAAAGTAGAAACAAAAATGACTTACAAGTTACAAGAATTATCACACTTAATAAAAAATCTATACAAGATGTAAACGTAAATATCGTTTACAAACCGGAATTTTAGCTGGAACTATGCAGTTCTTATAAGAATTATCACAAGTTCACAACACAGTTTAAATCGGTTTTATAGATCTGCACGTATTTAATAAAATTCATCCGCAAAATTTTTCGCTCAGAGTTTTGTCGTTTAGTCGCTGCAGATTAGACATTCGCTGCAGATTGGTTATATACAGATCTGATTGGTTTTTATACGAATCAGGAGAGTACAAGTTATACGAATCGAGATTTTGCACATCCGGTACAAAGTTATTCGCAGAAATTATAAGCCGAAAAAAAAACTGAAATACTGACCCGAAAAAAAACTGACCCGATCCGACCCGAAACCCGTTCTGACCCGGACCCGACCTGACCCGAAACCCATTCTGACCCGGGCCCGTTCTGACCCGGACCCGTTTCGACCCGAACCAAAACAACCCTTTTTTTATAATTGACCCGTTTTGACCCGAACCCGTTTTGACCCGAACCCGTTTTGACCCATGACCCGACCCGACCCGACCCAACCCGTTTGCCAGGTCTAGTAATGGGTCAAGATGGGTTTGGGTTAGGATGGATATAGGTCAGGATGGATATTTAAAAAAAAAGGTTGGATGGGTAATAGGTCAAGATGGGTTTGGGTTATGATGGATTTGGGTTAAAATGGGTTCTAAAAAATAAAAAATAAAAAAATCTAAAAAATCTAAAAAATCCAAAATATTCTAAAAAATAAAAAAAATCTAAAAAATCATAAATATTATAAAAAAAATACAAAAAATTCTAAAAAATCAAAAAAAAGTCTAAAAAATCCTAAAAAAACAAAAAAATCTAAAATAAAAAAAATTCTAAAAAATCATAAGAATTCTAAAAAATCATAAAAATTCTAAAAAATCCAAAAAATTCTAAAAAATTATAAAAAATCATAAAAATTCTAAAAAAATCCAAAAAATTCTAAAAAATCAAAAAAATTCATAAAAAATCTAAATAAATTCAAAAAAATCTAAAAAAGCAAAAAAATCATAAAAATAAAAAAAAACCTTAAAAAGTTGCTTTTGAGAAGTATATGCAGAAGTGTTATTTGGTAAAAACACCAATAAATTTAAAATCAAATGTCAAATGAATATTCTTAGGCCGATTGCTTACAAAACAATTTGTAAACCTATTACCTAATGAAATGACAAAGTTAGAAACAAAATCACTCAAAATTAATCAAACGAACTGTAAACGCAACTGTAATTGTAAACTAAAAAGATCTTCACTTAGAAACTTACCAGTTCCATACAATGATCGAATTTCAGATCAAATAAAACCCTAATTTTGAACAATTTCTCCCAATATTCAAATGAAACCCTAATTTGTTGTTTTCTACAACATAAAATGAAATTTAATAAGGATCGTGAATAGGTGGCCCAGATCAAATGCAATTGTCTTGAATTCCAACGCAAAAAATGACGAAAGCTACGAAATTGGGGAAGAACAAACCCTAATGAAACTGGAAATTGGCAACGAAAGATGGAATGAATCGAAAGAGTTTATCTCGCCAATTTGGGGGGCCAATCAAGATGATAACATATACAATGGGTTTATGTCGTCAATCTGAACGAAAATTGATGTAGATCAGTAATCAAGTCGAGGGGACGATAAGACGCAGATGTATCACGTCAATTTGATTGTGTATAGAATCCATATTACTTTCTCCCATCCTGACCCATTGGTATTCTTTTAATTTTTAAAATTACCCATCCTGGCCCATTGAGTTTTCTTTTAACTTTTAAAATTACCCATCCTGACCCAATTGACTATAAAGCTTAACCCAAATTAACCCATCACTTTGTTTTTAGCACCCAAATCAGCCCATATTTACATGGTTGGGTCAAGATTGCCACCTCTACCTCAAACGTAATACATTTGATCCTTGACACTAATAAACTGGATGAGTACCATTGTAAAGGAATTGGTACTCAAATGTTATTGGAGGTTATGGTTTCAAACACATTATATAGTAACAATGATTACGTAACCTTTATTTGATTGATCTTGTAGGTGAAAAGGGTTCATAAGAACGCATAAACTCTTACATGTGCTAATTATTTAAAATTTGATCGCATGGACCGATGTGAATGGGATTGAGAGACAAGTCCGGGAGCCTTGATGGTTATGGTGATGGTCCTCCGCTTCATAACCGTCCTCCATATCACAAAACAATCCCCTCCATCACTCTCGCAATCATCCCATCAAAAACACAACATCAGCCCCGTGGTAGCCATGGCCCGGGCCACACGATTCACATTGAGAATTTTTCAAACTGTCACAATGAAAATTTTCATCCATTCTGGGTGCGCGTAACATGAAATGAGTATACTACAAACGCTATCCGTAATTTCTTATTGACCAAATCCATGATATGTGCATACCAAAAATATTCTCCTTATAATTTCTTCTAGTTTTAAATTGTTAAAGAGTATTATTTTCATCGAAGTATCGAACCACAGTTGACATTCCTCAGTCCACATGGATCAAATGTAACCTTTTAGTAAGTGGGCTTGGTCCATTCGGCTAAACCTAACGTAAATTATTGGGCCTATCAACTTAGCCATATAGGTTAAATGATGATTTATTAGGCCCGCCTCAAATTTGGGTTCTTTGTGGAAATATAGTACAAAAATTTTAGCCAGTTTTTCCCACCCAAATGGAAATATGTTGCACTTTTTTAAGAAAACCATTTGTTTATAAATAGACTCATCCCCTATAACATTTCAATAGTGTAAAATAATATGTGATCATTACATCACTTTTGTATTTAGGTGTTCAATAGTTTATAATCGTCTAATACTTTATAATTTTATGTCATTATCGTCGATCTATATGATATGATAGATGTCTTCAAGGTGTTAACTATCATTATTTGTCTTCAAGAACTCTATTTTTATCACCATCAATCACCCCGTCATCTTTATACTAATGTTTGAAAATAAGTAGCCCTTGCAATTATTTTATTAGGGTAACTGTTAACGGCTTTTACTATTCCCATATCTCCATATCTTATTCTCACATCCTTTTTTTACTCTATCTCACTATATATATATATATATATATATATATATAGGGTAAGGTTCATGCGAGAACCACCCTTATTGCGAGAACCACGAGAACCAATGTGAACACAAAATAAAATCTAAAAAAAATCAAAAAAGCACTCAAAAATTTTTTTTTATTTTTTTTAATATTTTTTTAACAAAAAATCGCTATATTTCGTTCCATAAAAAAAAAAAAAAAAAAAAAAAAAAACTTTTTTTTTTCGAGTAACAGTTATCCATGCACATGTGCATATGTATCATTACTTCAACAAATTCGGTAATACATTATCAGGAATAGACAATTGCACTTTAATTTACAATATCATTAGTAATACACTACTTTTTACATTACCAATATTCAAAATGCACATGTGCATAATTAGGTATAACCATGATATAACGTGTTTTGATACAAAAAGTTTGTGATTTTGAATGGAGAAGTAGACCCATATACATGTTTTTTGGTTAGTTATATCTAGTGGTTGATGGTTTGGTTATAGTTGTCAATTTTTTATGTAATATGTTGATTGGATGGTATAAATGGTGTTTACATACATGTAATAAAGTGAAAATATTGTTAATGGTATTGTATTATGGATGGTAGGAGGTAATGGTATTGTATTATGGATGGTAGGAGGTAATGGTAGTGTATTATGGATGGTATGATAGATGAAAGGGAAAGTGTATTCAAAGTGGTGTACCAAAACACCTTATTTCATGTTGATACATATAATGCACATGTGCATTTCTAATATTGGTAATGTAAAAAGTAGTGTATTACATATGGTAGTGTAAATGAAAGTGCAATTGTCTAATATATGTAATGAATTACGGAATTTGTCAAAGAAATGACAGAAATGCACATGTGCATGCTTGTGTATTATGGATGGAATGATAGATGAAAGAGAAAGTAGTGTACCAAAACACCTTATTTCCTGTTGATACATATAGATGCACATGTGCATTTCTAACATTGGTAATGTAAAAGATAGTGTATTACACGTAGTAGTGTAAATGAAAGTGCAATTGACTATTATTTGTAATAAATTACGGAATTTGACAAAGAAACGACACATATGCACATGTGCATGGATAACTGTTACTCGAAATTTTTTTTTTTTTTTTTGAAAATTTTTTTTTTATTTTTTTTATTAACAAAATATAGCGATTTTTTCAAAAAAAATAGTAAAAAAATAAAAAAAAAATTTTTTTGGGTGTTTTTTAGATTTTTTTAGGAATTACTGTTTGTGTTCACACTGGTTCTCGTGGTTCTCGCAATAAGGGGTGGTTCCTAACGGATCTTTGTCCTATATATATATATATATATATATATATATATATATATATATATATATATATATATATATATATATAGAGGAAGGTTCAAATGAAAACCACTAGTTATTGTGAAAACTAGAAAACTAATTAAAACCCACTAAAAAGGAGGGAGGGAAAACTTTTAATGAAGGAGGGGTAAAATTGGAACAAAAAATATATAACTTTTCAAACATTTCTCATTTCTCCATACGTTATCATTTTAAAACAAAAATGGCACCATAAGATCACAAATTTTCTTATCTTTCATTCAAGTATATTCGGGCATATTTTTTATGACATAAAAAAAGATTTATGGTGTCGTCTTGTTTTCAATACTATTATTATAGTAGTGCACATGTGCAATATAACATGTACTACGATGTGCATTACATGCTTAAAATTAGCTTTTTGATTCTAGTTTAGCTTTTAGGGTTAGTTTTTTTGGAGGTTTAGGATTAGGATTAGTTTTTTGGGTTGGGGGGGGGGGGGGGGGGGAGGGGGGTTTAGGTTTTTGGGGGGTGGGGGTGGGGGGTTAGGTTTTTTTCGGGTTTATGTTTAGGGTTTAGTTTTAGGTTTTCGGGAGGGTGGGGGTGGGGGGGTTTAGGTTTTTTTTTTTTTTTGGGGGGGGGGGGGGTGGGGTGGGGGGTTTAGGTTTTTGGGGGGTGTCGGTGGGGGGTGGGTTAAGTGGTTTAGGCTTTCCGTATTAGTGCACATGTGCAGTACAACCAAATTTTTTTTTTTTTTTTTTTTTTGAAATTTTTTTTTCATATATAAAAAGTAGCGATTTTTCTAAAAAAAATTGTAAAAAAAAAAATTTTGTATGTTTTTTAGGTTTTTTAGGCTTTTTTAGTTAGTTTTCAAGTTTTCACAATAAAAGTGGTTTTCATTTGAACCATCCCCTATATATATATATATATATATATATATATATATATATATATATATATATATATATATATATATATATATTCTAGCAGCCCCTATATCTATATATTTGAAAAATATATCTATATATATAAAGAGAGATAGAGAGGAGGATGTGTAAGTATTAATTCCCATATTAAATCGTAATATCTTCGTCAATCAATCAACACCAGTCATCTTTAAGAACTCAAAACGTTAATTGTCGGTCCTTTTCAAAGGAATATTCCATAACTACCTTTTGATCGTTATAATAAAGCAAATTTGATTTATAATCATGCCAACATTTTCATCCATTTATATTTTTGATCAAGGGTTAGGATCCATTCTCATATTTAAACAAGTTTTTTTTATTCAAGCCTTTGTCTACTACAATATTATATAATAATCCATGGCCAGCGCTGAGGGTGGGTGGGGAGGACTACAATCCAGGGCCCGATATTTCGAAGGGCACATTATATTAAAAAAAAATCGATATGTATATGTAAAAAGAAATTAATAGGGTATACCCATACAAATACAAACATAGGCTCACTTACAAAACTATTGCTATGGTTTAGATTAGTTATAAGCTCATTGACGTTAGGTTTAGACCTTTAGTGAGCCTAATACCCAATTCCGTTAAGGCCTAAAGACATGTTTTTTCGAGCTCGAACAGGATACACGAATTCTCAGGATCAGCCCTGTAATAATCAATCACTAGAAAAGAGTTATAGAAGTAACCGTATTACTCAACGATAAGACCAATCATCTCTAATATATATTTATGGTATTTTATTCAAGTTAGGTGTTCAATAATGGTTAAGTGGAATTTTTGGTATCATAAAACTTTGTGAGTATAATTTGATGGATTCCATGGAATTTACCAAAATTTAGATATTTAATAAAAAAAACCAAAATAAAAATAATTATTTTCCTTTAACGTACAACAAAGTTCAGTCACCCAGGTACATCAATTGGCAAAAATGCCACCCACGCTCATGATCGCAGACAACGCTGATTACCTGGCACGTCACCAATTCCAGAGGAAACTCACCGTCTGAAGACCCACTGTGGTAGAACCCCTGACTCGCGCATAACATTTTGTCACAAACGAGGCTACAACTTGCTACTTCCCTTAGAGAAAATCATTATGGTATTGCAAGAGCACTACCCCTTTGATAAAATAAAAATACTTTTAATATTTAATCCGAAATTTAGAATCCAATCAATTGCTTGTTTAATAAAAAAGGTGTCCCTATGTGTGCGTGTAAACTTAATTCTTCACAAACTATATAAAAAGGCCAATTACTTTGAAGTATTCAATGGTAGCATCCAATACCGATGAGGTTATGTAATGGTCAAAAGACAGCAATTAAGCTACACCTTTGAGTTGTAAAGCATGTGTATTTGGTTAAAAGCATGTTATGGAACCTTTCCCTAGAGATATAATAAAGAGATTATCAAGAAATATTTATCGAGTTTGAATACATATAATGAGATAATTTGTATCTATTTTATAAAGTTCTTTCATAAAGAAATGATTAAAAATTCGCGTTATGTTTACCCATTTTATTAAAAACAAACGGCGTCTAGTTTATACAGGTTTCACTACCGAAACAAACAATGTCTGGTCTACACAGGTATTACAAAGTATACTAATTGGGTATGTTTTCCATATTCCATCGAATAACATGTTCTATAATACAACGTCACAAACACCACATATTATTTAATTAAAAATATTAGTTAATCTCTAATCTAGCCAGCACCACTAAAAACTTTGTCATGATTAAGGTAAAGGTTCTGCTTAGGATGTTTTTTTGTGTTTAATAGTAATCGGCTTCTTTTTTCAAGAAAAAGAAAGATTACAAACTAAAATGCTACCCCATTAGTCCATTACAGAGTCGGTAGTCAGTTTATATTGTTTTTTGTTTTGTATTTTTATATTAATAAAAGTGAATAATATCACCTTAGAATCGTAAAAGGTAGATTCCTAAATCCTAATGCCACTTTATATATTATTATTATTATTATTATTATTATTATTATTATTATTATTATTATTATTATTATTATTATTATTATTATTATTATTATTATTATTATTATTTTGTTAACAACTCAGACAACACAACACGTAAATAGGCAAGGCTGGCTCTGAAAATTCATGTACTCTGTTCGAACTCGAAAAAACGTATCATTGGCCTTAACGAAATTGGGTATTGGTCTCACTAAAGGTCTAAACTTAATTTCAATGGGTTAATAACTAATCTAAACCATAAAAATAGTTTTGTAAGTGGGCGTATGTTGGGGTTTGTATGGGTATACCCTATTAATTTATTTATTTTTACACATACGTGTCGGAGTTTTTAAAAAAAATAACGTGCCCTTCGAAATATTGGACCCTGGCCAGTGGTCCTCCCCGCCCACCTTCAGAGCCGGCCATGTAAATAGGTTTTGTAAGATGTAATACCATGTAAAATTGCCAATGAGGTGGTGGTGGAGTGGTAAGGAAGAGACTTGATGTTCTAAGAGACCTAGGTTCGATTCTTGCTCTCTCCATTATTTTCTGCTGCACCTGGTGATGATGGGAGACTAGACGAGTAGGCGGCGATCACTAATTCGATTCTTGAACTGAGCGGGTTTTACCTCACCACACTGTCGTGCCTTCAGGCGAGTGTTCACGGCTTCGGCCCTAGGCAAGGGTTTTCCCCGGTTCGGAGGCGAATGTATCCCAATGCGGTGAATTTCACCAGTAGCCCATTTGTAGGATTCGTTCGCCGTTCAAAAAAAAATACCGTGCAAAATTAAGCTTCAATAATAAATAATCTAAATGAATACACACACACATATATATATATATAGTAGGGTTCTTGCGCAAAGTGTGTTTTTCCTACAAAGTGTAGGAAGCGATCTGAGCCATCCGATGAGTGTGTTTAATGGTTGAGATCAAGTCAGTAGCATTTTTGTAATATTTGTGTGTCATTAATTAATTGTCATAATAGGTTAGGATTAGTCTGGTCATTTTACGTTTTTTAAATCAATCAAATAACTGTCATAAATAACGGTCGCCCATATAATCTCGCAATTTTCCCTCTCTCTAAAATCAATTATAGAAAACCCTTTTTCATACAAAAAATAGCTAGAATCATGGATCAAGATAACAAATTCGGATTGAAATATAAGCACGATTGATACCATGTTTATCATTCCATTCGCAATTCATCATCTTCTTCTAAAGTACATTCAATTCGTATTTCATCTGGTTCGTCACATTGTGTTTTATCACTAAAACACACTACTACGAAACACATCTAGTATCCAACTTCAAGTGCAGTAAAACACAACATTATAATAAAACACAATGTGAATAAACCAGAATCTGATAAAACACAATGTGATGACAGTGTTATTTACATTGATATTGTTTTAAGGATTGATGTGTTAAAGCTACACTATGATTAAATCATGCATATACATGTATCCAATATGTTTTGTTGAAGATAGTGTTGTTTTCAAAATTTGATCATAGTACAGGAAATAAAACACAACATGATAAACTTGTAACATGCTAGACGACAGGTGAGCATGTATTAACTGTTAACTGCTAAAACACAATACCAATATCTCTTAGTGAACTGTGTTTCATTAATTAAAACAACATTAATATCAAAGGAATTATAACACATTAACATTAACCTTTAACTGGTAAAACACATCGTCAAGAACTTGTTGAAAATTAAACCCCATAACATGATCATTGTTAAAACAAATGATAAAAAAACCAATCATATTGTATTTATCATCGCCGCAATCGACAATTGTATTTGCACCCATTATTTTTTATCAGTCAATTGAAGAAGAATATGAAAATCGCATGGAATGATAATCTCCAATACGAAATCAAGGAGATACTAAGTTTCCTTAAAATTCTCAAGAGTTAGTTAATAATAAGATAAATTTCATATATAAAATAATTATCAAATTAACTTAATGCCCTTTTTATTAAAAAACCTAACTGTCACATGTCATTTTCTTATGGTTTCCTACACTTTGTAGAAAATATTGGCTTTGTAGCCAACTTCTACTCACTTTCTCTCTCTCTCTCTCTCTCTCTATATATATATATATATATATATATATATATATATATATATATAGGAGAAAGATCCGTTAGGAACCACCCTTTATTGCAAGAACCGCGAGAACCAGTATGAACACAAACAGTAATACCTAAAAAAATCTAAAAAACACCCAATTTTTTTTAACTATTTTTTTTGAAAAAATCGCTATATTTCGTTTATAATAAAAAAAATTTCAAAAAAAAAAAAAAATTTCGAGTCACAGTTATCCATGCACATGTGCATTTGTATCATTTATTTGACAAATCCCATAATTCATTACAAATATTAGACAATTACACTTTCATTTACACTACCACGTGTAATACACTACTTTTTACATTAACAATATTAGAAATGCACATGTGCATCTATATGTATCAACATGAAATAAGGTGTGTTGGTACACTACTTTCTCTTTCGTCTATCATTTCATCCATAATACACAAACATGCACATGTGCGTTTTTGTCATGTCTTTGACAAATTCCGTAATTCATTCAAAATATTAGACAATTGCACTTTTATTTACACCATCATATGTAATACACTACTTTTTACATTACAATATTAGAAATGCACATGTGCATCTATATGTATCAACATGAAATAAGGTGTTTTGGTACACTACTTTGAATACACTTTCCCTTTCATCTATCACACCATCCATAATACACTACCATTACCTCCTACCATCCATAATACAATATCATTACCTCATACCATCCCTAATACAACACCATTACCAATATTTTCACTTTATTACATGTATATCAACACCATTTATACCATCGAATCATCATATTACATCAAAAAGTAACAACTATAGCCAAACCATCAACCACTAGATATAACTAACCAAAAAACATGTATATGGGCCTACTTCTCCATTTAAAATCACAAACTTTTTGTACCAAAACATGTTATATCATGGTTATACCTAATGATGCACATGTGCATTTTGAATATTGGTAATGTAAAAACTAGTGTATTACGGATGGTATTGTAAATTAAAGTGCAATTGTCTCTTATTGATAACGTATTACGGAATTTGTCGAAGTAATGATACATATGCACATGTGCATGGATAACTATTACTCAAAAAAAAGTTTTTTTTTTGTAACTAAATATAGCGATTTTTGTTAAAAAATATTAAAAAAATTGAGTGCTTTTATGATTTTTTTTTAGATTTTATTTTGTGTTCATATTGGTTCTCGCGGTTCTCGCAATAAGGGTGGTTCTCAAATGAACCTTACCCTGAGGGTTCAAATAAGAATATATTTTTTGTAAGAATAAAAAGAAAAAGTTTGAACCAATAAGAATGCTTCATTACCTCATTAATATTTGCATTTAATTTTAATATAAAGGTATATTTGTAAATTTACATAGATCATTAATTTCTAATCTTCCTCTTTAATAGCTAACTAAATTAAATTTGCAACTTATTTTCAAAAGATATATTTTTTCAAAGAAAAAGAAAAATTAATTTATAGTGTAGGACAAATTACTAAATGTATAAGATAAATTACGAGTTGTGTATGATAAATTTAAATATGTGTAGGATAAATTTCAAAATGTGTAGGATAACTTTTTATGTGTGTAGGCAAAAAAATTAGTGTAGAGAATGATAGTCTTTATGATTAATTAATTACTTAAAGATAGTAATAAATAAGACAAAATAAAACCTAATTAATATTTCACAATTGTACCACTTGTTCTTTTTCTTTTCAATTAAATTTTCGTCTCAAGTGAACCTCCCCATATATATATACAGGAGAAGGATCCGTTAGAAACCACCCTTTATTGCGAGAACCGTGAGAACCAGTGTGAACACATGACATTTTTGTAATTATAATATGTTTATGATAAAACACGTAAATTCCTTTTTTTCTTACTGTTCTATGTTTTAGGGTTTCAAGAGTTTCATCAGTTCACAGTTTTCACAAGTGGCAGAGACGCGTTCATGGTGGTTTCACGGCGACAAAGAGGCGTTCATGGTGGTTTTGACGGCACAGAGGTAGTCGCGGTTCATATATTTCACGGCGGTGGCAGTCAGCACAGTGTTTACGGTGGTATATGGCATCTTCTGATTCATCACATGTCGATCCTCGTACATATGATGATCTTCCTCATACTCCTGTAAGCCTAATCATGCCATTTAGGGGTATTAAAAAAAATCCGGATCCGAAACCGAATTCGAAATATCCGAAAATCCGTATCTGAAATATCCGATATTTTAGATATCCGAAAATTCGGATATCCGAAAACCGGATAATCCGAATTTTCGGATTCGGATTCGGATATGAATTTCAAAATTTGCGGATAATCCGATTATCCGATATCTGAAAACTAATTATTTTTTTATAAATATATATAGTATATGAGCATTATATTTAGTTTGAAGTATTGTAAAAATTAGTAAAAAAGTAGTAAATAATTGTATCGTGTGAATTTATGATTGTTTTTAATTTTAAATGTTAGAAATTTGGAAAATCGGATATAAGTTTAGTTTTAATCTATACACGTAACGATTTTTTTGATTTTTTTTTATAAATTCGAATATCGGTTTAGATATCCGAATCCGTATCCGAAATTTTGGATATCCGAAAATCGGATATCCGAAATTTCGGATACGGATTCGGATATCAATATTCACTATCCGAAATTTTCGAATATCCGGTTTTCAGATATCCGAAAACCGGATAATCCGATCTTGAACACCCCTAGTGCCATTCCTCCTACCATTGTACCTCCTGTAACTCTAATCGTGCCACACTCCTCGATGATTCTGATCGTGTTGCCCTAATTACGAATAGAATACTCGATTACGAATCGATGAAGAATATATAATCTATGATTATGTTCTTACTGCAACAATATCGATTATAATACGAATTTTGTAGCACTAACCTCAATTATACGACGAATTTTGAAATGTCTGATGGTAAAATCCATATGACGAACGGTTTATGGTGTATTGTTATCGCTATGATGAAGACGAACTACTGATGTAATCGAGACGAAGACGAACTACAGAGAATTGCTTATGCTTGAGAACTGAGAAATGCTGATGCAATTCGACTGTCGGACTTGATTTTTGTATAAATACACCATCCTGCGCATGTGCAACACTTTACCATTACCCTATAACCATCACCAATAATATACATCTTGCACATGTGCAGCACGTTACCATTACCAATTCACGACGGCATCCACGGCGGCGGCATCCATGGCTACCTAATCGATGTTAACACATCACTCCCACCACCACAATGACAACTACTCCGACTATAACTCCATCATTGACGTACTCCAGTTGACTAACCACCGTTCATGGCTAGTTCATGTGAGTATGTTTTATTATTGAATCTGAATTAGTTATATTATTGCTTGATTTAGTTTATGTTTTTAATCACATGTATCTTTACTGTTTAATTTGTTTTTAAGTTTTATTTACATGATTATTTTACATCATGCCAGGGCTGTTGGAGGATATCGAAAGTGGTGACCAGAGGTCTGAGATAGTGGTGACGGTGGCATGATGTGTTTTGAATTGGGCCAGTACATAAGTAAACAAGTAAACAAAACTGATGCCACTGATGTGTTCGACACAATGCCCATTTGAACAGAATATCAAACATGTCCTATACTACTCTTAGTAGTAGCATAGTAAGAAAGTGTGATTTTATTTTGACACGTAGGCGGTTGTATAGGTATGTGATGGATGAAATCGGGTTCAGCACTCAGAGATGAACCAGATTTCAGAGTATCACCATTCATGTACATGGCTGAAGTGACATGGGAGTCTGCTGTGAGGTGATCTATTGTTAACATTCTGTTTCTTTTTTCTAATTCTTTTAAATACAAAAGTATACATATAAAGTATAATCTATATTATATCATATTAAACAGGCCAGATACATAACCATAATAAAATTGTAGATAATGTTTTGACGTGTTTGCATTTCCTCTCTTAATGTTTGAGATTGGTAAGAAGTCCCGAGTTTTCAACAGTCGAGCTCTCTACACTTTCCTCGTACATTGCATATTAGGTATGCATATTAGGTAAGGTCGATTTTAGTTCACTATGATCTTTTGAGTTTTTTTTAAAGATGGAATACGAGTGTGTGAATGGTTCACTTTTATTACTGAACCATAATTAGAAGTTTCGGTTATATGGAAAACTATTAATTCGTTTATTTTTTTGTTTTTAAGAATTAACCTTTTGCAGTTAATGAGAACCTTAACATTGCAGGTACTAAAGTGCAGGTTCTAAATAATATACGAGTAGTGTGAGTATATGCTTTTCATGCTAATTTTGTACTCTTTTGGCTTTTGATTTTTTTATGGTTTTTTAGATGAGCTTTATGATACAAGACTGGAGGTGCATCAATCAGAGATGTTTTAGAGGAACACTTTTGACATCAGATATTGGAACACAATATCTTTAGGATGCTTCAATTAAGCAGGCTCTCTCTAAATGTTTTATGCCTCAAGTATTATTGTATATCCGAAGAAAACATCTCTGCATCAGTATGTGTTAGTAGTAATCGAACAATGTCTATGATGATTATACACTTCATCGTTGCCCGCCGCAAAGCGCTAGATGATTTTAACATTAGTTTAAAGATAAAAGCAAGAAATTTAGTTAGCTTGGTTTTGTATTTGAAAAAGTTTTGAAAAACTATGCATGTTAATTAAACAAAATTATATATTTGGTTTGTTTGTTTTGGCGTAAATTGTATCTGGTTAATTTTGTGCATTTTAATAAAAATAACTATTTATTTTATTTGTGCATGTTGGGCGGATTAGGAATATGGTATTCACTTTGTGTGGGTGGGTCCTGTTATTTGTTTTGGACTTTCATTTTGCGTGGTTTATTTGTTCATATTAGGTGGCTCACATGGAGTTTACTTTGGTGTTTTTGGGAGGTAGGATGATTCATTTTGGGCGTTTAATTACCCGCTTCGAATACGTTTTCATGTTTTTTTCCATCGAACTATGCACATGTGTATACATGTTTAATGTTTCACTACACATTGTTATTGTTTCGACCAATGAACATGTGCATACATGAATATCTTAACTGCATATAATCCGTTTTCCTTTACATATGCATCAACATATGTAATGTGGTACCCCATACGTAATAGGGTACCACATACACTCCACATGGTTATTGTTTCGAACAACGTACATGTGCATACATGTTTAATGTTTCACTACACATTATTATTGTTTCGACCAATGCACATATGCATACATATACATCAACATATGTAATGTGATACCCCATACGTAATATGATATGAACAAATATATAATATTTCAAAATATACACATATTCATTACTAACATGTTTATTAGTTTTTACTAATGCACATGTGCATTACCAACATTAACACACTATCACACAACTTTTATGTAACAACCAGTATAGATAACACCCTTATCATAAGGAATCACATAATCCGAGCAATAATCATCATTGCACATATGCATCACCGGCATATACTTTACTAAACAACATATTACATCCTAAATTAACAAATATAACCATTGTAATACGGTATACAATACTACAATACGAATATGTATGCTATATCGATCTTTGCACATGTGCAGTACCAACATTTTCTCTACCAAACAACATAATACATCATATATTAACAAACATGATCATCTGTATTCCATGTCCACAAACTACCTACACATAACATTTGCATTAGTTCGCAACCTCACACCTTCTACTCTTCTTTCCATTTACTAAGCATCTTCCAACACTCCTCCTGTTTCAACGCATCTTGGTCTATCATTTTCCGATATTTTTCATATGTCAACCTATTCATCAAATATGTCCTTGTTGTCAATCCATGAGCCGTTTCGAATATATCTTTCATGCATACATTACATATAGTACATCAATTATTTCATGTAGGCACATGTGCAGTAAGCATATTACATACAATATGTACAATGTTTATGTTTTAAAGTAATAATACACTTGTGCATATGCCGTAATACATTCATATAAACTTAATCTGACAAAATATGCATATGTGCATAAATATGCACATGTGCAGTAACATGACTGGCCTAATCAATAGGTTTGCTTCAGTAAAAAAAAATTAAACCTTACCAAATCAAATTTCGTATTACTACGACCAATCATATTTAACATTAATTAGTAACAAATCTATTATGTCAAACTATGCACATGTACATCATCATAAATGACATTGTTAATATATTCTGGCAAACTACACACATGTGCATAACTATGCACATGTACATCAACATGAATGACATTATTAACCTATTATAGCAAATTATTCACATGTGCATAATTATACGCATATGCATCAATATGATTGACCTTATTAAACTAATCTGGCAAGATATGCATATGTGCATAGCTATGCACATGTGCATTAACATGATGGACCTTATCAACAGGCTTGCTTCAATAAAAAACCCTAACATTCAACAAATCAAACAACAATGTGCTTTTTACTTGTCCTATTCCTTGTATTTCTTTCTCCTGCAATAATTGCACATGACATTGAACAACATCGTTCAAAATGAAAGTAACAATTTGATGCACATGTGCATATACTACCAACTGCATCATCGACTAATAACCAACCTTTTTTGGCTTTTTGTTTAACATTTTTGTATTCACCTTCCTTATCATCTGACAGTTTTGTTGCCCCTTCTGTAACAACCCTCATCAAAACTATTATTTATTGTATTATTTCATCCAATAGAAAACCCTAATTTAGATACCCAAGTGATTCTGCACAAACCCTAAAAATTTCAGAACAATCAGAATCAGGATCAGGGCCCCTAAAACTCAGGGGGGGGGGGTATTCCCTACTTAACGATTATCCTTATAAAACGTTGTCAAAATTGAAATTTACGAAAATATCGACTCAGCAAGCCTACACCCACACGTGGCCACCCTACAGTGAAAATGCAACCCTTACGGACCGTAAGGAAAAAAATGCTTACGGTCCGTAAGCATGTCAAAATTCGTATATAAATAGCAGACTTTGGGACTGGAATTTGGGCGATTGAACGACGTAAAAACTCGTAATACACACTGAGTTACGTTCTGTTTACTATCAAAATCACTAATTAGTATAGCGGGGTGCTGCTACGATACAGGGTATTAACTCGATCGCTGCTACGATTCAATGTCCGATCGATGGAAACTATCCGATGGATGTTTTAGTTCTATCCTTTGTCATTCGTCGTGATTCCGACATGATATTTGAATATCACCCGAACTCGGTGAATACTCTGTCATTCGTTGTGAATCCGATGGATGTTTAAGTGATTGCACTTTGTCATTCGTTGTGAGGGTTTTAATCTCGTGAGTTATCGTAATTGCTGTATTAAGTTACCTACCTAGTTCGTATGCACTAGGTTACAAGGTTAAATCAATAGGCTAAGCTCTGCCTGTATAAATCTGCAATATATCAAGTATTATCTGTAGACTAAACTTTGGCCATATGAATCTGCATGCTTATAAAGTGAGTCATTCTCTTTTTATCAACTGTTTTACAAAACTCCAAATTATTTTCAAAGTTATAATTACAAGGATTAAGTCTTTGTAATCACCAAGTTACAGCCGGTATGTGGGGTTTTGTATACATTACTTGATAATCTTCACTATTGGGGCAGCCAATGGGTGATATGACCATAATCACAGACACCATTGGACAATTAGAGGGCCAATGGGTCGAGTGACAAAGTACCGTGGGTAGTTGGTTTGATATCAGAAACATTGTAATCGCTCTTAATACTGTAAATTATAACAAACAGGTCGTTTTATTAAATAGAATGATTCACTCGGTATTTTCCGCTGACAAAACCTTTTTAAAACGCGTTTCAGGTAATTACAGTAGATTGGAGTAAAAGATGGATACGACACTGAAAGGCATCAAGAAGTGGCTTATTTTATTAATTAAAATCAAATTAAGAAATATTGTTTTATGTAATAAAATTTATCTTTATTAAAGCTACCTTTATAAAACATGGATTTATTCCATCTATTTAATAAATAAAAATCCGGTGTTTCTAAACTCTGATATTTTTCCTAACTCACAGTCCTGATTAAATTTCCGCTACAATATTTTTCAAAATAATCACCGGTACCACTGGGCTGTTCGCGACTCCCGATTCCGTCCAGGGTGGGTCGGGGGTCGTGTCAGAAGGTGGTATCAGAGCCACTGCTTTAAGCCTATAAGTGTTGTGATAATAATACTTAAGCTTAAATAAAAGAGTTAGGAGGTTGCTATTAACTGGTAGCACATCCGATAGCATTTAGACTTGAACATAAGAAAAGATGCCTTAGTAAAAGCTAAGCCACTTGTTTAAGCAATTAGATGTTGTAATAATACCTAAGTATAAACGGAGAATTAGGAACTTAATATTTGCTGGTAACACTCAGGATAATATTTAGACTTAAACTTAAGAATTTTGCCTTAATATAAGCTTCAAGATAAATTACTTATATAAGTATAATGTGATAAATATTGGTATGCCATAAGAATGACGGTTAGCAGGCAATAGCACTTAATTGCTATTACTTAGTCTAGAATAAAGATATGTTATGGAAATATAAATTTCCTTGATTCTGGATAAAAGCCCTAAATAAAAGAGGCACTTTTAAAATCTTGAAAAGATACTATTTATGGGAAATAGAAAATTTTCTCCGGCAAAACTGGGTATAGAGTAGCAGACTCTCCAGCTTGTCCAGATATACTGAGATTACCTCTCCGGCGCGAACCGGATAAGACAGGGTATATAGTATGTCAAACAAATGACAAGATTTCCCTAAATAATATCATGACCAGATATCTGACTTGTTTTTGGAAATCTGAATTTGTTAAATACATTGACCTTATAGAGGGTATGTATATTACAGCATGTGAAATATATGGTTATATAGATATGTATATCTATAAGGAATTCCAAAAGCCAAACAGGAATAAAGCCCAAGCATATGTGTCTAGATTTCTTTATTAAGAATCTCTTTTCTGATATCAAACATTATTTCATTTTATCATTTGTCTCGTAGCTCGTGTGCCAAAATAAACAATGGAAACCCTTTAAGTTGGTACACTATCAAAAGTATAAGAATTTCCAATACGTTACCATAAACTATTAACGCAAGTAAAGAAGCATCTAAAGTTGTGCTAGTGCACAAGAAAACACAAGAAACTTAAATTATACACAGATGTCGGAGTATATCACACACGTCTTTCAAGACAAGACCTCTGGAAAATATAATTGGGCATGACAATACCAATACTAATTCCGTCAGTACTACTAATCAAAAAGCGGCACTTTGCCACATGATCTTACAAAACAATCCGAATATCGCTGAGGTACATTGGAATAAGATTTCACAACCATCAGTGCACAGTCTAATCAGAGTCATAATTATTGATACTGCAAAAAGAAGTCATATACATTTGCAATTCCCCTATTTTCTTTTTGACAAATATACCATCTTCGACATTTTCTGGTAATGTCACTTAACAACAATTATAACACAAAATTCCAGATAAAGTTCTTATATTTCTTTTGTTGCAATTCTGACTTCTGCCTATAAATAAGTTGACTTTCGTATTTCTACTTCTTCTAATAGTCATCATACCATGAAAGTTTCTTTCATAGTAGCAAATATTGATCCATTTCATTTCTTGGTAAATCCACACGTTACACATGCACTGTTTGTTGCGCATGTGGTTCATTTAAGTTATGAAGACCATAGGAGGGCATCATTCCAAATTTGTTATCTTATCAAAAGTTCAAATATCATTTTGCTATACTTGATCTTTGCCTTGTAAACCGCATTTTTGCAAAAACAATAATTCTTTGATATTGAATCGATGAAATTCCTGAAAAACTCGATTTTCTTTTGAATGGTATACATGGTTTTGTTGTGACCATGTCAGAACTTTCTTGGACTTGTTTTATCCAAACCAAGTTAACTTGCTCGAAATACGTATTCAATTCAAAGTCCCATATGATATTTTAGGCCATCATATTCAAATTCAAAATAATCCCAACAAGCACTTCGATTGTCTTGAACTATAACATGCTTTCTTGGCCTTCGACTTCACTAAATTATTTCTTTAATCACGATCACCTTGTGGTAACGTTTTCACAAAATCTGAAGCTTGCGCTGATCTCAGATATAATTAATTAATTATTTATTTATTTATTTATATTAAATCCGCTTTGTTAAATTATTCTATACAAGCAATCTTAACACAATCATGTGCTAAGATAATGATACACAAATTTATTTCATATTTCAGTATATCTCTTAATAGACCTTACAACATCAAATCGAGCCTTTCGTGATATTTATTGTTTTATCATCATTGATCGAAAAACATTATATAAATTTTATTGGTTATATATGGAAACTTACATAAATAATTTTCTTATTTACAATATAGTATTCCTATATTTAAAAAATTCTTGTTAAACCATTGAGTTAAAGAATTTATATTTTTATTATGTTGAGGTATACTCTCGTTTAAATTATGTTTAGTTACTTATTATTTAGTTAATATTAGTTTTATTATCAATAGTAGTAGTGTTAGTATTATTTTTAGGTATTAAGATTATTGTCAGGGACAGGTATTGGATAGCCTAGCCTTAGTTAGGCATAGACTGGCCACCTATGCTTAAACAAGGCAGCACTAACCAATATCCGCCATGATAATAACTAGTTAATTAAGTCATTATACTTATTTAGTAAATCTTAATTATATATAAAAAAAAATATTTTAGTTTGTACTGTAAAGAGAAGACATATTTTCATTAAAATAATATAAGAATTAGAGGGACAAATAAAACTATATAAATAATAGTCTATTACATGTTTTGTGGTAACTATGTACAGTAACGCTCTAGCAAGAAAATGACTATATAAGAATAATATGGTAGTCATCAACTACGTTGGTTTAGGGGAACATGGTAATATATAAGAATAGTCCCCGTTTTCACTTATTTACAACAATTGTAAATATATTTCACAACGTTATATGATTTCAAAATGAAAATAAGTAATCACATAGAATCGACCCCTTTAAGCATTATATATTTACGAAATATTTTACAAATACTTTTGTACCATAAATATTTTTACCCCTTTTATTTACAACTTTCATTTAACATTATAAATAATAATTATTTATTTTACAAAATAATAATACTAAAATATTCTGTAATATAATAACTTCATTGCGGTGTTTTGTAATATATATTACATAATAAATATAAGTTATTTTACATAGTATAATAAAATACTAAAATAATATTTATTTCAAAGTGGTGACCATTTACATATAGTAAAAAAAAGTACATAACAAATAATATATTATATTTGCTTTACAAATATAATATAAATTGGTCATGCCAAAACAACTTGTTCTTATTATATTTCGATCTATAGGACATAGTATGAAAAAAATATGGTCACTAATAGTGTACTATCACATTGTTTCATAATTAAAAACAACTTGGAACTTTAAAATGATACACTAACTCTATTTTCTTTCCGTATATCCTTACAATTCACTCATGTCAGCACATTGATTTTCTCTTGTCTTTTTTGACAAATCATTTTTCATGCCTTTATTTCAATTGGATTCTGTCAATTCTAAAAGTCTTACTCAGTTGCCAATCAAAGTAAGCTTTCTTTTGACAAAGAACTTTTATTGATTCTAAAAAGTCCTTCACATTCATTCATATTTCTTTTGGATTGAACCTAGTCACCTTAGAAATTATATCATTTCATCTCATTCGTTTGTCATCAATTTCTTGAATAATTCAGTGGAATCTTTGAATCCTACTTATGGTACAACTCGTATTCACATAATTAGATATTTTGATTCTGTGACATCTATCTTAATATTGTTTTATTGACTAAAATATAACATAAGTCTAAAAGAAATATCATAAACCAAATCTCAAGGACGAGATTTTTATTAAGGTGGGGAAAATGTAACAACCCTCATCAAAACTATTATTTATTGTATTATTTCATCCAATAGGAAACCCTAATTTAGATACCCAAGTGATTCTGCACAAACCCTAAAAATTTCAGAACAATCAGAATCAGGATCAGGGCCCCTAAAACTCAGGGGGGTATTCCCTACTTAACGATTATCCTTATAAAACGTTGTCAAAATTGAAATTTACGAAAATATCGACTCAGCAAGCCTACACCCACACGTGGCCACCCTACAGTGAAAATGCAACCCGTACGGACCGTAATGAAAAAAATGCTTACGGTCCGTAAGCATGTCAAAATTCGTATATAAATAGCAGACTTTGGGACTGGAATTTGGGCGATTGAACGACGTAAAAACTCGTAATACACACTGAGTTACGTTCTGTTTACTATCAAAATCACTAATTAGTATAGCGGGGTGCTGCTACGATACAGGGTATTAACTCGATCGCTGCTACGATTCAATGTCCGATCGACGGTAACTATCCGATGGATGTTTTAGTTCTATCCTTTGTCATTCGTCGTGATTCCGACAGGATGTTTGAATATCACCCGAACTCGGTGAATACTCTGTCATTCGTTGTGAATCCGATGGATGTTTAAGTGATTGCACTTTGTCATTCGTTGTGAGGGTTTTAATCTCGTGAGTTATCATAATTGTTGTATTAAGTTACCTACCTAGTTCGTATGCACTAGGTTACAAGGTTAAATCAATAGGCCAAGCTCTGCCTGTATAAATCTGCAATATATCAAGGATTATCTGTAGACTAAACTTTGGCCATATGAATCTGCATGCTTATAAAGTGAGTCATTCTCTTTTTATCAACTGTTTTACAAAACTCCAAATTATTTTCAAAGTTATAATTACAGGGATTAAGTCTTTGTAATCACCAAGTTACAGCCGGTATGTGGGGTTTTGTATACATTACTTGATAATCTTCACCACTGGGGCAACCAATGGGTGATATGACCATAATCACAGACACCATTGGACAATTAGAGGGCCAATGGGTCGAGTGACAAAGTACCGTGGGTAGTTGGTTTGATATCAGAAACATTGTAATCACTCTTAATACTGTAAATTATAACAAACAGGTTGTTTTATTAAATAGAATGATTCACTCAGTATTTTCCGCTGACAAAACCTTTTTAAAACGCGTTTCAGGTAATTACAGTAGATTGGAGTAAAAGATGGATACGGCACTGAAGGGCATCGAGAAGTGGCTTATTTTATTAATTAAAATCAAATTAAGAAATATTATTTTATGTAATAAAATTTATCTTTATTAAAGCTACCTTTATAAAACATGGATTTATTCCATCTATTTAATAAATAAAAATCCGGTGTTTCTAAACTCTGATATTTTTCCTAACTCACGGTCCTGATTAAATTTCCGCTGCAATATTTTTCAAAATAATCAGCGGTACCACTGGGCTGTTCGCGACTCCCGATTCCGTCCAGGGTGGGTCCGGGGTCGTGACACCTTCGTCATTCTATCTCAACACAAATGTTATTTTCTACGCTTTTTTTCAGCTTTTTACCTACAATAATAATTGAAACATAATATAACCAAACATGCAATTTCAATTAGTATGTGCATTAAACACCTTTTTTCATCACCGTAAATGATATGCATTTGTGCATCTGTATGCACTTTGTGCATCAATATGCACATGTGCATCACATGTCACTGTCATTATGCACTTTTGAATCACTATGCACATGTGTATCACATATTCTTATAATTATAATGATATTTAATATCCATCCATATGTAAAGTTCAATGTTATGTGCTCAAATTCAATATGCACATATGCATCACTTTAAACAACAACATCAACATAATCTAATTACACAAAATCATAAACACGTATATTAAACAAAACTGCTCATGTTCGCTATGCACATGTGCATCGCATGAAATAATAACACCATCATATTCTATTTACACAAAATCACAATAACACCATCATATCCTAATTACACAAAATCACGTATCTTACACAAAACTGCTCAAGTTCACTATGCACGTGTGCTTTACCTAAAACAACAACAACAACATATTCTAATTACACAAAATCATCTAGACGTATCCTAAACAAATCTGCTCAAATTCACTATGCACATGAATGATACTATTAACTTTATTTGCTCAAATTCACTATGACACACTCATTGAATCATCTATTTTTATAATCACGTTGCCCTAATTAGGAACGGGTTAATAATTCACAATGCTTATAATCACGTTGCCCTAATTACGAATGGATGAAGAATGTACGATCGATGATTATGTTCCTAATATATATTATACGACTAACTTTGGGAACTAACCCCGATTATATGACTATCTGCAGGTAAAATCTAAAATCTGATATAAAATCTCAATCCAGATGCTTCGATATGGTGAACTGATGATGGTGAAGTGATGATGTATTCGAGACGATGATGTAATCGACGAACTGTTGAGTATTGTTGGGAGATTCAGGGATGAACTGTTGAGTATTCTTGAGAGATTCAGGTTGAAGGTTTAGAAATGTTGAGAGATCTGTATCTAATCAGAGGTTGGAGAGAGTGGACGTGAAAGTTTTTATTAAATGTAGTTTAATTTATGATTGAAGTCCGATGGTAAAGGGAATCAGGTAAGCGAGTTTTTTAATTTTTTTTTATTTACAAAATTGCCCCTTTTTTCACATTGGTTCTCGCGGTTCTCGCAATAAAGGTGGTTCTCGCATGAACCCTACCCTATATATACATACATACATATATACACACATATATATAGGCAGTGGCGAAGCTTGAGATTTTCGACCAGGGGGTCGAACACATATATACCAAAAAATTCCTATAAAACCGGGGGGAGGGGGGGTCGAAAACGTATATACCCAAAAATTTCTGTACGAAAACTACATACTCTCCACTACTAAGCGAAAAGTTCGGGGGGTCGGTCACCCACTCCTGCCTCCACTATGCTACGTCCATGTATATAGGGTTAGGGTAAAATTAAAACTCATGTTAGTTGTGAGAACTCGGCCTTACGAAAGGTTTCTCAAAATAAAATTACCAAATATCCTAAAAAAATTAGCATTTCCAAAAAAAACCTAGTTTTTTATTTACAGCTGTTGTAAGAGGCCGAAAAAAGCATTTCGAATTTTTTTTGTGCGGCCATCTTATAAGATTTTAATCTTGGGGTGTGAAAAAAATGGGGGCAAAACTCGCACGGAAAGACCAGTTCTCTAAGTTCTCACAACTCGTAGAGGTTTTCTCTTGATCCAAATCCTATATATATATATATGGTAGTGATACTAAGAGAAGACCACCCTATTTGAGAAACTTCAGAAACATTCTGGACCAAACATTTCCCTAATCTTTTCGTAATATACACATATGTATAGTTAAAATTGACTATATACATATACGTATATTTTCAAATCGTGAATAATACACATATGTATATAGTCAATTTTAAACTATACATTTGTGTGTATTATGAAAAACTTAGGGAAAATGTGTTCCAGAATGCTTCTCAAGTTTCTTAATTAGTATAGTGGTTCTCACACGATCCTAACCCTATATGTGTGTGTGTGTGTGTGTGTGTATATATACATGGAAACGAGATCAGGAGAAAACGGTTGGAAGTGTGAAAACGGTGAGAACGGATCCTGGTCCAACATGTGGCAGGGGCGCTAATTGATATGCAGAGGCAGGATTGTCATTGTTCACGTTCCCCTCAATAAGTCGCGTTATATGCAACAGATATGACGTTTTTTTTCTTTATGCTTGTTTTAATGGCGTTTTCTTTTTCAAAGTAATATTTTGAAAATGGAGTTTTGTGTTTCAATGGCCTTCTTCATATATCACTTTTTGTGCATAACATGTGATTTGGAAGGTATATAACAAACCGTAGAAAATCGCACACACACATAAACGCTAAAGAAAAAGAACACTTTTTAGTAAATAAAATAGGTGAGGATAAACTCAATAAGATTTTGCTCAATGAGATGGACAAAATTCTCACTTAAGAGTTTTGGCCAACACATTGAGTGAAACTTTATTGAGAACAAAACTGAATCTCCAAGAAATGACGTTTGCCATGTCACACCCTGCTAGTAGCGGAAGCGTATTGTGTGTGACGTAAGAAAGGTAATCATTGCATCCAAATGTGTAAACATAATAAACAAAAACGATGCCATAGATATATTGTTTTCCAAACAAAGTTTACAAGTTTCCAACATAGTTTCAAGTTCACCAACGTTCACAACGTTAAACATGACATAGCTTAAGTTATGTTACATAACACAAAAGTTTGTTTTTAACATAAATATGGTGAGGTTTTGTCCCCTATATCCCCATACGAAGTTGGGATATATAATACAAACCCTCCAAAAGCGGCTATCGTTGTCAATGACTTTACCGTTTCCCGTAGTGTATCACCGGCTCAAGACTTGTTTCCTGAAATACATGTAGTTTTAAAAAGTCAACAAAAGTTGAGCGAGTTCATGCAGTTATTGTTATCATATGAAATCTTTGTATTCTTGTAATGAAATCATGGTATGTTATTAGCATTCATGGATTTTAAGGATCTATCAGTGGGTAGCGAGCCCGTTGACATAATGTACCATAAGTACGCAACCAACCCGAGACAACTTTGACATTTCTGGGATCACAAAAGCACTCCAGGGTATAGCAACCAGGAGTGGAGCGTGTCTCAAGCTCAATAGATCTACACCTTTTGCACCTTGGTCACTAAGTGATTAATGGTTACTATGTCATCACCCTACTTATGTACATTGATCATGTTATCATCTAAACCCATAGCTAACATACCTATAGTTTTAACATGTATTTCTCCTCGACTGTTTTAAAACAAAACATTGAAATCATTGAAAGGAGGGACATGAACTCACAATTTTGCGTTCCGTGTATTGTGATATCGTAGTGAGCGTCCGTACGTGTGATTAACCTACACGTGTACTAACTTTATTAGACCCTAGGTCTTATCGGACCTCGTACAAGTTGTTCATCTTGAATGCTTATTGTGTTTTCACTTGTCATTTTGGAACAACTTTGTATTTTAGAGTATTGGTAGTTTGTTCGATCACTTGTTATGTATATAGATTTCATAGGTGCATACATATATTTTATATGTGTTGAATTATATGTGAACGGCTTCGTCCTGCACATGTCCTCGTGCTTCGCACGTGTGTCATTGGGCCGAACCTATGTCACTGGGACTAAACCCTGTCATTGGGGTTATCCCACGTTTCTATGTCATTGAGCTATTACCCACGTTTCTATAGTAATTTGGGTACTAGCCCATGTGTTTTATCATTGGGCCCCAGCCCAGGCATCTTAGCAATTTGGGCCTAGCCCAAATATTTTATTATTAGGCCCCAGCCCATGTATCTTAGCAATTTGGGCCTAGCCCAAATATTTTATCATTGGGCTCCAGCCCATGTATCTTAGCAATTTGGGCCTAGCCCAAATATTTTATCATTGGGCCCCAGCCCATCTATCTTAGCAATTTGGGTTTAGCCCAAATATTTTATCATTAGGCCCTAGCCCATGTATTTTAGTAATTTGGGCCTAGCCCAAATATTTTATCATTGGGCCCTAGCCTATGTATTTTAGTAATTTGGGCCTAGCCCAACTTGATTTTTAGGAGTCCATATATTTAACAATCTTGCATTTTGTAAAAAAATTACTAAATATGTAATTTTTATAATTTTTCATTCTTTTATTAAAGAATACTTACAAATTTTGTATTTTTCTTTCAACTTCCTGGAATAGTTATCGGTGATATATATATTCGTACATTCGCCCGGTCGTCCAAAATATATTGTTAGATACGTCGTTATGATCGCTTAATATATATTTCTTGTGAGCTCGTCCGTTTTCCGTTTTGTTTATTCGTCCGTTTATGCGCTTATGGATATAATATGTTTAGGATTTATCTATATCCGTTTTCATTGTATTTCTTTGGGAACATGTAGGACACATGTATATGTATTTTTGTGTCTTTTTATACCTGTTTCCTACAAGTATTTCTTGGTATCATGGGTGTATTATTTTGATCACCCTAAGTGTATCTAATTACATACACATAGCACATAATACATATACTTGATGTGTTTCCAAAATATATAATTTTTTTTGCCAAAAATTATACTTATATGTGGTTAATATTTTCACCCATTTATTTTTGTGAAAATATATATTCAAGTTCATAAGAACTCTTGAATATTTGGGACTTAACCATTTTCATCAAAGCTTCCATAATGATGTTTAAGACCACTAATCGCATTTAACTTTGTTAATCACCCTTTATCGTCATTTTTAATTGCGATTAGATTTTTAGAAAAATTCGCCATAGTTTCCCCTAAAACCATGGCATTTTCCACGTCATAAAAACGTATTTAAACCATAATCAATTTTCCAAATCACCAATAATTCATCAAGTATCACCAAAATCATATTTACCACATGTAATCACATATTCCTTCAAAGATTTCTCATGAGCATTATTTAAGTTAACTTTCAAGACTTTAAAGTTAACTACTTTTCAAGTTTATTAGCAATTTTCAAGACTTTTAAACCACACTTTTTATTGATGTTTTCATATAAACTTGTTTTAAATAAAACCAAGTTATTAGTGTTTTTAACAAGTCTTGAATCATAATTATTTCATGTCTTATCTTCCAAAAATCACTAATCCAAGTTCATACATATAATACTCATGATCTTTGAAGTTGATGATCTTGTATGATTTAAACATATAAATGTTTAAATCATATTTTTAAGTGTATTATAGCTAGATTAACACTAATCTAAAATACTACATAAAACAAATCACAAGATCATCATAAATATAAACTTTAAACCACTAATCTTAACAAAATCAATATAATGAACATGATTTCATCAACTAGATACACTAATCTACTCAAATAACCACATAATAAGTATAGATTAGTAGATTATTAGCTTTGAGATTAGGGTTTTTGATTTTTTTTATTAATCTTCAAGATAATCAACTTGTACATTAGTAATCTACTAGTAATATGAAGCTTAAAAATGGTGTTTAGAGGGCTTACAACTTTGCACAAGCCAAATAAGAATATTAAGAAGAGATTTAAGCTCCAACCAAGCTCCTAAGCTTTGCACTCTTAGATCATCATGAAATGTGGAAATGAAGCTTGAATTTGGTGTTTAAAAGTTGAAAGAAAAGGGGATGAGGGTGTATTGTTGTGGCCATGAATGGGGAAAAGAGTGAGGGTGTTTGTGGTTCTGAAAATTATAAGCACGTAGTATATGGAGGTTGTGATGTTATATTGAGTGCTATCATGTACAAGTCTTCTAAAGTCAAGATACAATCTATGCAACCATGCCCATCCATCATATTTCTTACAAGCAAGTAAGGTGGGTGTGCGGGGACCCATATGTTGACCGAACATGGCCAAAAAAAAGGTTAGGATGCATTTTTTTTATAAACTTAATAGACATTTGATAATATTTGTTAATTTGCTAGATATTTTAGCCATTAGTTTAATTAGGGTAATTAGAGTTTAATTGTAGTTTAGGATTTAAATAAAGCCTAACTAGTTTATTAGTTTAGTGGGTATTGATCATGGATGGCAAGAATGCCACTAGTTCGCTCGTCGGTTCGATACCGGGTGATGTATGAAAGGTGTGATATAGTACCGGGAGCTATGGTTTTAATTCACCATTGATGCTATGGCGTTTATTTAGGGTGCTTATGATGCCAAAATATGGTTAACTAGTTCCTAGACTAGTGTAAGTTGTATTTTGATACCTTAAATGCTTTCCATTTAGGCGTCGGCTGGTTAACGACACATTTATCTCGTACCAACGAAGGTCTGTTGCAAGTTGTTATTCCGCAACTAAATGATGTATGAAGTGATTTCGAGTTCCAAATTAAGCTTAACTAGTTTGCCATGTTGTCCGTTTGGTTGTTTTGGCAACCAAAATATGGTTAACTAGCTTGTCGGTTCCATAACAGACAAGTTATGGGGGTTGCGGCGTAGCGCCGAAGCTTATTTTTCGGACACCTCATTATTATCCTCATGTTGTTTTCATATGCTTGTTATCATTTGTCATAGTTCCAGAGTCTCGGAAATGCTAAATTATAGATTTGGACGAGTTAAAATTGTCATATTTTTAGCGAAACGGACGTTTTAGCGATCAGAGCGTTGTACCGGAAAGTCTTATATTTTTGCAAGATATGTTTTCATATTAGTGTTTTCTTATGTATATGGACTCAGTCATGTTGCTCATGTGTCATTTTTCATTGTTTCGTTTTGTTTTCACCGTTTGCTGGCATGAATATTGTAACCGTGAATAGTACGCTCAACACTTTCTACCAACACTTTTAGGACATTGTTTGATTGGTTTCGAAATATGAAGAAAACCAACATATGTTTTAGCATTGTTTTCTTTTCCTAACATTGTTATCTAATAAACGGCATAGTTACGTAATTAAATTACGCTAAATGCATGAGATTATTTAAATAAAATAGTGATTAGTTTGTACGGAATCACCGGTTATTTGCCATTTGTCACATTCTCCCCTGTTAAAAAGAATTTCGTCCTGAAATTCACGTTGAGTTAACCTTTGCAGGAAACTTCTCAAACAGGTGGGGATACTTTGTCGTGATTTGATCTTCATGTTCCCATGTATACTCGGGTCCGTGACGTAGTTCCAGCGGATCTTTACTAGTTTAATACGACTTCTCCTTGTCTTATGGACTTTCCAGTCCATAACTACAACGGGTTCTTTAGTAAACTGGAGTTTGTCGTCTCCGTGAATTTCATCCGCGGGGATGATATCTGTTTTCGTTGGTTGGACTTTTCTTTAAGATTCAACACGTGAAATGTGTCATGTATGTTATTGAGTTCTTCTGGCAACTTTAGCTTGTAAGCAACAGTACCAACCTTTGCCCGAATTTCAAAAGGCCCAATGTATTTCGGGTTTAGTTTTCCACATTTCCCGAATCTACCTACGCCTTTCCAAGGAGAGATTTTCAGTAAGACTTTGTCTCCGGCCTCGAAGGATAATGGTTTACGTCTTCTGTCCGCGTAGCTCTTTTTTCTGTCACGAGCCACTTTGATACGGTCTCGTATCTTTGATATCTTATCAGTAGTCTCTTGGACTAGTTCGGGGCCAATGAGTTGTTTGTCTCCAACTTCCGTCCAACACAGCGGTGATCGGCACTTTCACCGAATAGTGCTTCGAATGGGGGCGGCTTTAATGCTTGTGTGATACTGTTATTATATGAGAACTCTACCAAAGGTAAATGAGTATCCCAGTTTCCGCCTAAATCCATCACACAGGCACGAAGCATGTCCTCCAACGTTTGGATGGTTCGTTCGCTTTGTCCATCAGTTTGCGGATGAAATGTTGAGCTTAGATCCAAATGAGATCTAAACGATGCTTGAATTGATTGTCAATTCCTTAACACAAAGCGACCATCTCGGTCAGAGATTATTGAAACATGCACTCCATGACGTGCCACAATCTCTCTAAGGTAGAGTTCAGCTAACTCCTCGGTACTGTCTTTCTTGCGAATCGGTAAGAAGTGAGCTAACTTGGTTAATCGACCAACGATAACCCAAATCATGTCATAACCTCGAGAGGTCTGTGGTAGTTCTGTGATGAAAGCCATTGATATCTGCTCCCATTTCCAAACGGGAATCTCGGGTTGCTGTAATAAGCCAAGAAGCTTTTGATGTTCGGCCTTGGCCTTTGCACAAGTTAGGCCTTTCCCAACATTGGTCGCAATATCTCCCTTGAGATTAGGCCACCAATAGTATTCTTTTAAGTCTAGATACATTTTAACCGGATCCTGTACGTATTAAATATTTCGGCTTGGGTGCTTTATCCAGCACCAAGTCTCATAGACCGCCCAAATATGGAATCCAGAACCTTTCCATGAACTACAAAGTCTCATTTTTGTTTGCTTCCATTTGTTTTTCTAATCGTCGAAAGGATTCTGCTTGAATGTTTTCTTGCTTTAGAGCTTCTTGTTATGCATCGTGCACTTGAGTAGTGAAGTTCGTCTGAATTGTCAACTCTAAAGCTCGTACTCGTAATGTTTTGACTCTTTGTTTCCAGCTCAAAGCATCTGCCACAACGTTTGCTTTGCCCGGGTGATACTTGATTTCACAGTCATAGTCGTTCAACAATTTTACCCATCGCCGTTGGTGCATGTTTAATTCCTTTTGATTGGAAATATGTTGAAGACTCTTGCGATCGCTGAATATGGTACACTTAGTACCATAAGATAATGACGCCAAATCTTTAAAGCGAATACCACCATGCCTAATCCTAGTTCGTGAGTCGTATAGTTTTTCTCATGAACCTTTAGCTGTCGTGACGCGTACGCGATGACTTTTTCACATTGCATTAACACGCAACCCAAGCCTTGATGCAATGCATCACAATACCCCACAAAGTCATCGGTTCCGTCCAGGAGTGATAAGATTGGCGCTTGGCATAGCTTACCTTTGAGCATTTGAAATGCCATTTCTTGTTTTTCACCCCAATCGAACTTGTTAACCTTTGAGTGAGAGAGGTTAGCAGTTTAGAAATTTTACAAAAATTCTCAATGAACCTTCGATAGTATCCCGCTAAACCCAGAAATTGTCTTACTTCCGTTGGGGTATTTGGAGCGTTACAGTTTTTATGGCTTCTATCTTAGATGGTCAACATGTATTTCGTTCTCGTTCACCATGTGACCGAGAAACTTTACTTCGCAAATCCAAAATTCACATTTCGAGAACTTGGCATACAACTGTTCTTTCTTAAGCGGCTCTAGAATAGTTCTCAAATGTTGTTCATGTTATTCCTCAGTCCGTGAATATATTAATATGTCATCAATAAATACGTTCACGGACTTCTCGAGGTATGGTTTGCATACTCGGTTCACTAAATCCATGAATACGGTGGGAGCGTTTGTTAAGCCGAAAGGCATAACAAGGAACTCGTAATGCCCATAGCGAATCCTAAACGTTGTCTTAGGAATACTTTCCTCCTGAATCCTCAGCTGATGATATTCGGATCTTAGATCAATATTGGAATAAAAGCTGGAACCTTGCAGTTGATCGAACAAGTCGTCGATCCTCGGTAAAGGATACCGATTCTTGATAGTTAGCTTGTTTAGATCTCTGTAGTCGATGCACATCCGAAAGGTTCCATCCTTCTTTTTGACAAATAGCACCGGAGCTCCCCAAGGCAAGAAACTCGGTCTAATGAATCCTTTGTCGAGCAGTTCCTGCAACTGAGTGGATAATTCTTGCATCTCCGAGGGTGCCAGTCTATATGGAGCTTTTGCCACCGGTGCCGTTCCTGGCACTAGATCGATACGGAATTCCACTTATCGTTGTGGTGGCAGTCCCGGCAAGTCTTCTGGAAAGACTTTGGGGTATTCCCTTTCCACAGGGATGTCTTCCACCTTGCGCTCCTCGGCCTTCTTGTCAATGACATGAGCAAGAAAGGTGATGCACCCTTTTCTCAGACATTTTTGAGCCTTCATGCAACTAATGATTCGTAACGGCGTGTCTTGTTTCTCCCCATGTACTAACAAATGTTCTCCATCGGGCAAGGGGATACATATGCTCTTCTCATGACGTATGATTTTGGCTCGATTATCGGATAACTAGTCTATGTCAAAAACTACGTCGTAGCAACCCAATTGAATGGGTAAAATGGTCAGTGTTACACTCCTATGCTCCAAGTGCGAGTGTGCATCCTTTAATGTCTTCTCCCGACTCAACTACTTTACCATTGGTCATCACTATGGAATGAGGGGACGTCTAGCCTTCCTGAATCTAGACCAAGTATATTTTGAATTCTAGGGGGATGAAACTAATTCTGATACCGGTATTAACCAAAATGGATGCAACGGGTCGGTTGGTAGGAAAGTATCGGTGACCCTTAATGATTTCACATGGCTCCGCTAATTTCCCATTAGTTAGTTTGATAGGGTAAGGCATGTCTAACCTACATGACTCTAATTCATGTATAGGCTTAATATCTAGAGACACTAAGTTAAGCTGACGTTGGTATCCAAAGAATTGATACATGCTGGTTGTAGAGTAGAACGTACCCATGGCAACAATGGGGTTTTGGGGAGTGATATTGATGCGTGTGTAGTGTAATATAATTTTAGATATATTTTTAAGCCCTTTTTACACTTTTAGCCAAGTTTTAAATTTATAAAACACGATATTTACTAACACTAGACACACATATGGGCAAGTGCACCCATCGTGGACGTAGTATAGTGTTGGTAAGATACCGAGGTCGTCCAAGGACACAAGAGCTTTTAATACCGGTTTATCCTCAACGTCTAATCAAATCAAAAAGTTAGAAAAATGTTTTAAACTAAGAAAGATAAAAACTAACTAAATGCTGAAAAATAAAATAAAATAAAAACAGATAGACAAGATGAATCACTTGGATCCGACACGTGTATTAGTATAACCTTTGATTATTTTCGCACTTTTGCACTTGTTTAAGAGATTATCTTAGTTATTGTAGTAGGCCCCTTTTTCGGAGGTGACGTTACCCTCAACCCAGTAGTTTGAGTCAGCAAGGATACAATCCTAAAGGGTTGGATTATTGAAAGATAATGAATTAAGTTATTAATGCAAATTATGGTAGGCCCCGCTTTTGGCGGTGACGTTACCCTCGGCTAAGTAGTCTGAGTCAGCAGGGATACAGTCCTAAATAGCCGGGTTATAGTATTAATAGTAGTTAGCTTATGAGGGGGTCAAAGAGTTTGGATCCCCGCCATCCAATACCTATGGGCATTGAAGGAGATCCTACTAAATTTGACCCAGGTCCCAAGCAGGACCTCTAAACGCTGAACAAGGGCAAGACCTTTACCAAACCGTTCCCTTAACCCCCGACCAGGTAGCCAACATACCTCCATATAGACCGTGGAGATATGAATGGTGAAAATCTTTTATTTTATATAGACAGTAAAATAATGCCAAGACACCACGGACAAACGATAAGGAAAGATCACCTTCAACATAAGTAACTAGTTATTAAAGTCATTAATACAAAACCAAATAAAAAGTGCAAAAGATTAAAAATAAAAAGTATTATACTAAACACTTGTCTTCACCAAGTGATGTAAGAGACTTAGGCAAACATGGCCTTGATTGTCAAGAACTCTTACGATCAATCTTGGATCCCGAGACGACTCACACACTCTATGATGGACAATGGATGATGGTGGTGGATGATGGTGTTATGGTGGTGGTGGGTGGTGGATGAAGTGTGAGAGAGGTGGTGTGCCAAGGGATGAGAGAGAATGAAGCCAAGCTCCTCTATTTATAGGCTGAACAGAACGCTGGACACGGCCCCGTGTTCGCTGAACACGGCCCCGTGCCCGTCTGACATTCTCTCTCTTCATTAATTGTAATTGCGAATTACAATTAATGCGCCTGCTGTACTTTCAACACGCCCCCGTGTCCGCTGGGCACGGCCCCGTGGTGAGCAATGGAAGCTTCTACTGGTTTGTCTTTTCTGCTGCTTCCTGGGCACGCCCCCGTGTTCACTGGACACGGGGCGTGTTCAGGCTCTGTTCTCTTCTCTTTGTCTTGGGAGATGCCGTTGAGGGTCCGGGCAGTTCGCTTATGTTCCTTTTCTTGTAATTATGATAGAATTAGGGGTCTTTTTGCTTCTTTTGTGATTTTGAGCTCATTTCATCCTGAAAATACAAAAGGAAGACAAAAACACTCTTTTTCCAACATTAGTACTTAAAAAGGGTTAGTTTTATGCCTTAATTGATGTGTTTTATATGTTGCATTTTACACACATCAAATACCCCCACACTTGAACTTTTGCTTGTCCTCAAGCAAAACTCTTTTAATGTGGCTTACACTCCCAAATGGAATAGGTAGAAGAGAAGTTTTTCAACTTGTCCTAGAGTGTCGGGAATCCAAGGTTTGTATAGGTTCTATTTTTATTTTATTTACAATCTTATTCGTCATGGTTTATTTTGAACTTTACATAAGATAAACTACTTAATTTGGCATAGCATGCCTTATTAAAATTCCATTTATATACAAGTTAACATACCTCACGGGAGATCACTCAATCACTCGGCCGAAGGTGTATATTTAAGTGAATCGCTCGAGAGCGGCACGGATTTACATTTTCCATATGCTTGTCAAGCGATCAATCCTCCTCCTTTTTAACTTTTTACCTTTGTAAATATCAAGAGGTCTTTTGGGGTGAAGGCTTGGGTTTAAAGGTGGGTGATTGGTTAGTGGTTAGTAAAAAGGGCGAAAATCGTAACAAGTGTCGGTTTTCGTAAAATACCTTATTATTTTTTTTTTTTTTTTTTTTTGTGGTAGTTATTTTTGAAGTATTTCTCCAAACAAGCTTTTTGTAGCTTTTGTTTGTTTTTGACTTCATCAATTTTTTTTTTTTTTTTTTTTTTTTTTTTTTTTTTTTTTTTTTTTGATCACGTAAAGGTATGTTTATGAAAACCGAGTTTGTCACTAAAATAAAGGTGAAAAAAATGAAAAAGGTTTTTTGGTGGGTAGAAAATTGTTTTGGGGATAATGAAATGAAAGGTTTAGGCTCAAAGGGGTTTTCTAGGGGGATTTTTGGGTAGGTAAAAAAAAATGAAAAATAATGGTTTTGAAAGAAAAAAATAGTTAGTCCTAATGCCTCCATCATTTACTTACTTGGGTTTAAGTTGGTAAGGACCGGGAATGTATCGTCGTGGCAAGTTCTAGATTTGTAAAGACCGAGCGGCTATTCACACAAGAAACGAAAAATGAGCATTTAATCTAAATATGTGTATTTTTATGCTCAATAAAGGCTCAAAACTCACTTTTTGTGGGAATGGGTTTTTAATGTGAACAAGCATATATAATCGAATTTTAGCTAGACTTGTTATACCGTTTCATAATTTTCTTATGTTAGTTCTTTTTATCACGACGCTATCGATTGTAAGTTTGTAAAAATATAACCCTTTTATAACTTGTTATTCCCAACTTAAACTAAGACAAGTAAATAATAAAAAAAATTGAAAAAGTTTTTTGAAAAAAATTTGGGGTGTTTAGCGGTTCCAATAGAGTTTTGTGTAAGGCTTGTTTTAGGATTTTGCAAAAATTTCAAGGTTTTAGCATCCCCCCCACACTTAAATTACACATTGTCCTCAATGTGTCCAAAAATAAAGTTTTTGGTTGATTAGAATATGTAAAAGTGTGTTTAAAAACAAAGATTTGTGTTACTGGCACTCTGGACACGGCCCCGTGTTGACCGGGCACGGCCCCGTGGTCAAGTGCCAGTAACAAAAATTATAGAATTGAAACAGAAGCTTGGACACGGGGGCGTGTTCGCTGAACACGGCCCGTGTCCAGTTACCTGAACTGGGAGATTTCCTGCAGGGGGCTCAGCACGGGGCCGTGTTGGTTGGGCACGGCCCGTGTGGAGCCTTCTGTTATGGAGATTTTTGTCGGTTTGTTCTGTTCTTCTGCATGGTTCCATTTTTTCTCGTTCCCTTTTTCATCCATTACCACCATGAGTCCATAAATCATAAGAACCATCATAACATTGCTAATAGAGAGATTACATATAAAGATAAAAATTACATAGATAGTAAGCTTATGGAGTTCTAGCCCTATGTTTTATTTTAATTTTAGCAAAATTTCCAAGAATCTACTGATCCTGGTTAGACAAGGCTTTGTAGAACTCCAACTTTCGGATGCGTTTCTCCTCATATGTCGGCAAGCCATTCCTCTACCTCCCTGGGAAGGAGGAAGGAAGGCTCGTTCGCATTTGTTTGAGGAGTTTCAACTTCCGCCGGGACTTCTTGTGGGATTTCCATAGGAGGTTCCGCGGGGATGTCTCCCCACCCGGTAGGGTTGTTAATACCGAGTGCTAAGTTCCAGTCTTGTTGTGGAAGGACTGGTTCCATAGGAGGTGCCACCAAAATGTTTAACCTTTGGTGCAAAAGGTTAATCTCTTGGAAGCTGCTTTCCAATCCCATTGTAAGATCGTTGATACGGTCAATGAGGACCTCCTCTACGGACGTCATTTCGTCGAGAGCTTCTCTTAGTGCTATCACGTAGTGCACAAGTGTGGCTTCAACGGAGGGTCTCCTTCCCCTTCGGCTGTTTGAGGAATGCACGGATGATGTTTCGCTGTTTTCACTCGCCATTCTACGAAAAATAAACCAAAAGTAGTTTATAAGACGAAACAGTTTCTGGACACGGCCCCGTGCTCACTGAGCACGGCCCCGTGTTCATCTTTCTGCAGAATTTTTGGAGCAAGGAACCTTGGGTTTTCGAGTTATTTTCTGAATTTGTGCAAGCTTTTTGACAGTAAATAACTCTAAACAATGTTACATAACATGTTTTTACCAAGATTCCATGATCAAAACTCCTTGTTTCCTACCATAAAGATTGAAAATTCAAACTTTTCATGGTGGCTTTTGAAGAAAGATGAAGAAGAAGGAAATGTCTAGAAGAGGAAAGGACAAGATGAGTTGTTGGAAACTTCTTTTAGACTTACCTAGGATTGTTTGAGAGAAGATTCCTTCAAATCTCTGTCCCCAAGTTGGTCCAAATGTGCAGGATTTTTGGCTGCATTTATAGAAAATGACAGCCTGCTGGACACGGCCCCGTGTTCGCTGAACACGGCCCCGTGTGCAGAGAAAATTCTGACACAGTTTGTCCGTATTCTGACGTCATGATCAGAAGGGAATCTTGTGATGAACACGGGGGCGTGTTGGCCGAGCACGGCCCCGTGTCGGAAAGCTGCTTTATGAAGTTTTGTCTTTATTAAGGAGCTATTTATTATCGGGTGGCTCCTGACTTGTTGGAACAACCCCAAAGTGCCTAAGATACCTTAATTGTCCTATACTAAGGCGAGAACGCAAGAGGTTGTCGGTGAGGGTAATTCCTATTTTCATTCTAGGTGGACAAGTCCAACCCTTTCCCGGGCTCTCGTTAAAGAAGGTGTATGCCGAATCGCTCAGGTCTATGTATGCACCGAACGAGGTCGATGGGGAGTCCTTCACGGCACAATCGGCACAGGGACGACTATCGTCCATGTCTTGTCTAGGAAGAAAGGTATTTTCGGGAGCAACGAGGTCGTCAGAATGCGGTTCCAACATTTCCTCATGGTCATCGTCTTGGGATGGATCTAAGAAATCCTTCCTAAGTTCTTTTGACCAATTTAGAAGTAGTTCTTCTAGTTGAAATAGCTCGTCAAGGAGCATATCTCCTAGAATATCCGGTTGGGCGCATTCGAGGGAGAAATAGTGTTTATTTTTACTTTCGCCCCTCTTAAGGCTACAAGGAATTGGTGGGTCTATATAGTGTGGCCTATAAGTGAGGAAGAAACATTTTAATTCCTCGTGTTCGCCTCCACATATTCGACACCACAAACCATAAGAGTGCCGAAAGTAAAAAGAATCACTATTACTCATGTTTGTATCAGAAGTTACCAACCGCTGGGATCAAACGGTTCTGTTTTCAGCAACTGAATCTTGGGCACGGGGGCGTGTTGAGTGGACACGGCCCCGTGTTCAGCCTACTGTCTGATATAAAACAGGATTGCCAGTTCCAATGATTGGGCACGGGGGCGTGTTCAGCGGGCACGGCCCCGTGCTGAGCTCTGCAGAAGCTGAAAAATCTAAAAAAAATCCTAAAAAATTAAAGAAAACTAAAAAGATGATTAGGCCGTTGATTCCTAACTTTCTTAAAATCCTTGTGTCCCCGGCAGCGGCGCCAAAAACTTGATGCGTGTGTAGTGTAATATAATTTTAGATATATTTTTAAGCCCTTTTTACACTTTTAGCCAAGTTTTAAATTTATAAAACACGATATTTACTAACACTAGACACACATATGGGCAAGTGCACCCATCGTGGACGTAGTATAGTGTTGGTAAGATACCGAGGTCGTCCAAGGACACAAGAGCTTTTAATACCGGTTTATCCTCAACGTCTAATCAAATCAAAAAGTTAGAAAAATGTTTTAAACTAAGAAAGATAAAAACTAACTAAATGCTGAAAAATAAAATAAAATAAAAACAGATAGACAAGATGAATCACTTGGATCCGACACGTGTATTAGTATAACCTTTGATTATTTTCGCACTTTTGCACTTGTTTAAGAGATTATCTTAGTTATTGTAGTAGGCCCCTTTTTCGGAGGTGACGTTACCCTCAACCCAGTAGTTTGAGTCAGCAAGGATACAATCCTAAAGGGTTGGATTATTGAAAGATAATGAATTAAGTTATTAATGCAAATTATGGTAGGCCCCGCTTTTGGCGGTGACGTTACCCTCGGCTAAGTAGTCTGAGTCAGCAGGGATACAGTCCTAAATAGCCGGGTTATAGTATTAATAGTAGTTAGCTTATGAGGGGGTCAAAGAGTTTGGATCCCCGCCATCCAATACCTATGGGCATTGAAGGAGATCCTACTAAATTTGACCCAGGTCCCAAGCAGGACCTCTAAACGCTGAACAAGGGCAAGACCTTTACCAAACCGTTCCCTTAACCCCCGACCAGGTAGCCAACATACCTCCATATAGACCGTGGAGATATGAATGGTGAAAATCTTTTATTTTATATAGACAGTAAAATAATGCCAAGACACCACGGACAAACGATAAGGAAAGATCACCTTCAACATAAGTAACTAGTTATTAAAGTCATTAATACAAAACCAAATAAAAAGTGCAAAAGATTAAAAATAAAAAGTATTATACTAAACACTTGTCTTCACCAAGTGATGTAAGAGACTTAGGCAAACATGGCCTTGATTGTCAAGAACTCTTACGATCAATCTTGGATCCCGAGACGACTCACACACTCTATGATGGACAATGGATGATGGTGGTGGATGATGGTGTTATGGTGGTGGTGGGTGGTGGATGAAGTGTGAGAGAGGTGGTGTGCCAAGGGATGAGAGAGAATGAAGCCAAGCTCCTCTATTTATAGGCTGAACAGAACGCTGGACACGGCCCCGTGTTCGCTGAACACGGCCCCGTGCCCGTCTGACATTCTCTCTCTTCATTAATTGTAATTGCGAATTACAATTAATGCGCCTGCTGTACTTTCAACACGCCCCTGTGTCCGCTGGGCACGGCCCCGTGGTGAGCAATGGAAGCTTCTACTGGTTTGTCTTTTCTGCTGCTTCCTGGGCACGCCCCCGTGTTCACTGGACACGGGGCGTGTTCAGGCTCTGTTCTCTTCTCTTTGTCTTGGGAGATGCCGTTGAGGGTCCGGGCAGTTCGCTTATGTTCCTTTTCTTGTAATTATGATAGAATTAGGGGTCTTTTTGCTTCTTTTGTGATTTTGAGCTCATTTCATCCTGAAAATACAAAAGGAAGACAAAAACACTCTTTTTCCAACATTAGTACTTAAAAAGGGTTAGTTTTATGCCTTAATTGATGTGTTTTATATGTTGCATTTTACACACATCAATATACATTAAATTATACATGTTTTTATACCCCAAAACACTTCCGTTTTAAGCGTTTTTGACCGAAAATACAACGTTTAAGTGCCAAAACCGGTACTTTTATATTTTCAGGTCTTAAACAGAGCATAAAGGAAAATTCTGATAAAAACGGACAAATTCTGATGCATTTCTGATGAAAATGGCAAAAATCTGATAACAGCCAGGTATGGCACGACCGTGCCATCCATTGGCACTACCGTGTCGATCCTCCGATCTCGGAAGCACTGCCAGTGCAAAGGATGGTGCCAACTTTTTCTCGGACCGCACTACCGTGCCACCCGAGGCAGGACTGTGCCAAGGCTTGACCAGGGTTTCTGACCAACATTTCTGATGAAGCGGCACTACCGTGCCGATCTGATGACCCAGCAACTTGTCCACTAGTCTACTTGGCTGACTTGGGATCGGAGAAACTGACGTCACCCGACAACACCTGTTGCACGACCGTGCGGCCCGTGGCACGACCGTGCCGATGACAAAATCTCCTATAAATAGCAGCATTCGCTACTGGTTCAGTTGTTGGGGTTTTCTCCATGTTTCTGTGCGATTTCTGGGTTCCGAAGCAGTCCTGATCAGACCCATTTGAAGCTTAAAGATCGAGTGGAAGCATAACCGATCTAACCCATCAATTCCTTGATTGTTTATGGTTCAATTCCGTGTTCTTGAACATGTATTATGGTCATTTTGCAAGTTATGATCTGATGTTAGTTTATGTTTAATGTAGTTCATGTAATAGTAGTTATAAACTTGTTTCTTGAATAATCATTACATTGTAATCTTATTTGTATGAAGCTTTAGGTCTTTTTCTTGTTTGAATCTTCATGATTATATAGTGAATGCTTCATTGATGTTGAGTTCCTGATTATGTTTGATTGTCTTGGATAATGAATCTGTGGTTAGTGGGATGGTAACTATTTCTTGATTAATCACTTGTTTGTAGACTTTGTTTACACCATGAAACCGGACCAGGGTATTGGTTTTATACAAGAGATATCTTATTTTGATTAGGAATACTTTCTTGCATGTAAGGGTTCTAATGAATTATATGGTGTTGATTGCATGTTCTTAGATGCGGTTTATGATCCTTGTTTAGTAGTTTTGGTCTGAAATTGCTGACATGGTAGATTTGTGTTTAAGACATGTAAAGTTGAAACTATTTGTTATATGATCTACATAATTGCTTATCCTCGTGGCTATATTGTGACCATCGGTATTGCTTTCTTTGATAAGTGAGGTTAGGAATCCAGACCCGGTAAATAACCTATCTTTAAAGGTTCGCATGAATAAATATCAATAGCTCACTAATGAATGATTTTAGGTGGTTAACGTGTGACCATCGCGTTAACTTTCCGAAGAATCATAATGCTAGAAATCTAGACCCGGTAACTAGCTGTCTCGAAATTGGAAAATTGATTAAGTGCCTTTGTGACATATCTGATAGATAACATGTTTAGGTTGTTTGTGAAACAAGATATTAGTATATTTATGTTTTAGTTGTAATTTAGATAATTTAGTTAAACAACCATTCACTTATCCTTTTATCTGGTAATCTAATGACAAAGATTTAGTACATTATAACGCCCGTGTTCCATGGATTGATATCTGGCTCTTACCAATACTTTACTGCATATATGACGGGATACACTTGTCCTTTGTTGTGTGTGTTTTAATGTTAAGATATAGACCATTTTTATAAATATAAAACGCACTTCGCTGGGCGCGTGAACATACTGTAAATAAATGCATATAACCGCCCACGTCAAGTTTTTGGCGCCGTTGCCGGAGAACACGGCGAAATTAATGAAACAATCCGAGTCATTATTTTACCGATGTACAAACTGTCAATAACTGTTAATACTTGTAAATTTTTTTTGTATTTATTTATTTTCTTTTACTAACTTGTTAATATTTAACCATTTGACTAACTTTTCTTTTTCTGTTTTACTAACCAGCTGGCTACTAACCTTACTAACTTACTAACTTCTTATTTTATTATTCGACTAACATTTATTTCACTTCATTTAATTCAGTAATGTGTTCGGAATCGAATCATTTACTTTTATTTATTTCATCTCAGTATTTCTAATTCAGTATTTCATTCATTTTAATTCAGTTATTTCATTTCGATTTATATTTATGTTCGCACGTCGAACTGCTTATATATTATATTTAATTCATTTCTGCATTTAATTTAATTGCGTTCAGTTTTTCATTTATTTATTTCTGTTCATTTAAATCATTTAAATTAACAGCTTATTCATTTAATTTTTGTACTCATTTGTTTATTTATTTACTCTATAAAATATAACTTTATGATAAAATCATCAGATTTTCTGATGAATTCCAATGAATTTATCCGATTTTCTGATGGATTCTGATAAACCCATTAGATGTTCTAAAAACAACAGGTTACAATTCTGATGAATTTACCAGATTTTCGGGTAATTCTAATGGATTTATCAGAAGTTCTGATGGAACAAAAACTTTCGCCAGTTTTTATCAGAAAATTATCAGAACTTATCAGATTTTCTGATATAAAAAAAGAGAAGAGTTTCCTCATATTTCTGATGTTGTCATCAGAAATTCTGGTGAACAAACAAAAACAGTTCTCGGATGTAAATATGTAAACGAACCAGTAAATAATTAATTAGATTTGTTTAAATATCTTGTATATTATATGTATATTATATATTAATATTGTTAATTATACTTATTACTTATATTATTATCATGTTATTTTTCTGTATAATGCCTTTCTTTTTACATGCAGGCTAATGTCCACGCCCCCTGCTCCCGCTAATGCTAATGCTGAGCTAGCCAATGAACCAGAAAATAACTTAAGAAGAAGTAGGCGGCTTCGCGAAAGATCGCTTGTTGTTGCACAAAGGATTGCGGCCGCAATCGACGAATCAGTGATACTTTTTGACAGCGAGAGTTCAGGGGATGAAACAGGAAGCATTATGGCAGAAGATGACCAGCCTTTGAATGAGACCGGTCGTCCAGGAGGAGAGGGCTTGCTACCAAGCATTGCCCGACCTACGATAGCAGCACCGAGTTTTGAAATTAAATCTAGTATAATTAACATGTTGCAAAACTCTGTGCAGTTTGATGGGAAGGATCACGAAGATCCAGGTCGGCACATCGCTTCATTTCTCGAGGTGTGCTCGACTTTAAAAATTAGAGACGTTTCTGAAGACGCAATTCGTTTGTGACTCTTTCCATTCTCTTTGCAAGACAAAGCCCGATCTTGGCTTTTGTCACTTCCAGCAGGGTCCATCACAACTTGGAATGAGATGGCCGATCTTTCTATGCAAAAATATTTCCCGCCGGAAAAGACAGCTAAGCTTAAGAATCCTATAATGACATTCAAACAGGACGAAGGAGAATCTCTACATGCAGCTTGGGAGAGGTTCAAAGATCTTCTAATCGATGTTCCACATCATGGGTTGTCCAAAAGACAACTTGTGTTGAACTTCTACCAAGGACTTAACTACGACTCACAAGAACGTTTAGATGTTTATGCAGGAGGCGATCTTGGAAAAAAACACCCAATGAAGCCTACGCAATTATAGAGAAAGCTACCTTGAAGTCGAGTTCTCGTCACGGTGGAGTGCGAAATAAAGCATCATATATTCCTGGAGTTCATCAAGTGGATAAATATACGGCTCTTGCAGCACAGATTGGAGCTTTGGCAGCAAGATTTGATCAAGCTCAGAACGTTTCGCAGGTTCAATCATCATATGAGCTGTGTGGAGTTTCACACGAGCCAAGTACATGTGAGCAGGGTGTTATGTTTACAGGCCACGAAGAGGTGGACTATTTGGGCAATCAAATTAGGCCCCAGAATAACCCCTATAGCAACACGTACAATCCGGGTTGGAGGAATCACCCAAACTTTGGGTGGAAAGCCAATTCCAGTAACCAAAACCCACTCGGATATGCTCATCGCGCTCCCGCACCACAACAACCTCAGGGGCAATCCTTTCAGCCCCAGGGACAATCTTTTCAGCCATCAGGGCAAACCTTTCAACCACATTACAATAATTCAGGTTCAGGAAGCACTTCCCAGCCACAAACCTCTCAACCCAACTTGAAACTAGAGGAGATGATGGCGCAGCTGTTAAACAACTCCAACAACGCCAATCAAATATCTGAAAAGCGATACCAGCAACATGAGGAGCGTTTCATGGCACAAGAAGGGGAAATGCGGAGCCAGAAGGCTTCAATAAAAACCATTGAGAATCAAGTCGGCCAATTGGCCAAAATGTTGTCTGAAAGACCACAAGGTAGTCTTCTAGGTAACACAAAACCAAACCCGAGAGGGCATGTTAATGCAGTAATGACGAGGAGTGGTAAAACCACAGGACCTGAGAAATCGGACTCACCACCGATCACTGAGACGGCCCAAACTGATGCTTCAGACGAGGTGCACGCTAGGCGAGTCCCAGCAAGTACAACACAATTCCATGAGCCAGTTAAAGATTTCATTCCTCCTGTCCCTTATCCGAGCAGACTGAAGAAGCAAAAGAACGATGAGCAACATGGTAAGTTTTTAGAAATGTTTAAACAATTACACATAAACATACCATTTGTTGAGGCGTTGGCTCAAATGCCTAAATACGCAAGGTTCTTAAAAGACATCCTCACAAACAAGCAGAAACTCGAAAGTTTGTCTTGTGTGTTAATGAATGAAAACTGTTCAGCCCTTCTCCAAAACCGTCTACCTGAAAAGATGGGAGATCCGGGCAGTTTTACTCTTCCCTGTCTCATTGGCAGCATGTCTGTCAGTCACGCATTAGCCGACTTAGAAGCTAGCATAAACCTTATGCCATATAAGGTCTTTGCTAAGTTAGATCTGGGTGAACCTTCACCCACTAGAATGAGCATTCGACTTGCAGATCGTTCAATCAAGTATCCGCGTGGATTCGTTGAAAACATGCTTGTTAAAATTGATAAATTTGTTTTTCCCGTGGATTTTGTTATTCTCGACATGGACGAAGATTCAAAAGTGCCAGTCATAATTTCAGCATCTTTAGCAAAAGAGGAAAAGAGACAGCTTCTCGAAGTTCTAACGCTCCACAAAAAGGCCATGGCGTGGAAGATTATGGATATCAAAGGCATTAATCCTTCTTTTTGTACACATAAGATTCTAATGGAAGACAATTACAAGCCTAGTGCACAACATCAAAGGCGTTTGAATCCTAATATGCAAGACGTGGTAAAGAAAGAAGTAATTAAGTTGTTATATGCAGGGCTGAATTATCCTATATCTGATTCTGTTTGGGTAAGTCCAGTGCAAGTAGTACCCAAGAAAGGTGGTATTACTGTAGTTCCAAACGATAGGAATGAACTTATTCCTACCCGTACCGTCACCGGATGGCGAGTTTGTATCAATTACCACAAACTCAACGATGCCAACAGTAAGGACCACTTCCCACTTCCTTTCATCGACCAGATGTTGGAACGTCTGTCGGGGAAGTCATTTTTCTGTTTTCTGGATGGGTTCTCTGGATACTTTCAAATTCCTATCATTCCTGAAGATCAGGAGAAGACTACTTTCACATGTCCTTTCGGCACATTCGCCTACCGGCGTATGCCTTTTGGACTGTGTAATGCACCAGCCACATTTCAGCGCTGCAGGGTAGCCATTTTTCATGACATGATTGAAGACTCCATGGAAGTATTCATGGATGATTTCTCTGTTTTCGGGAGTTCTTTCGATCACTGTCTTGGAAATCTGAAAAGAATGTTAATGAGATGTGAGGAAACTAATCTTGTGCTTAACTGGGAGAAATGCCACTTCATGGTGAAGGAAGGGGTAGTTCTTGGACACAAAATCTCTGAATCCGGGTTGGAAGTTGATCCAGCAAAAGTGGATATCATTTCTAAACTTCCTCCCCCAACCTCGGTCAGAGCGATTAGAAGTTTCATGGGTCATGCAGGGTTCTATAGGCGATTCATAAAAGATTTTTCAAAAATCACAAGACCTATGACCCGTTTATTAGAAAAAGATGCTCCATTTGTGTTTTCAGACGATTGCAATAAAGCTTTCAAGCAGCTGAAACAAAGGCTTATGGAAGCCCCTATTTTAGTTGCACTAGATTGGGCATTGCCATTTGAGATAATGTGCGATGCAAGTGATTATGCAATAGGAGCAGTCTTAGGGCAGCAAAGGGAGAAGCATTTTCATCCTATTTACTATGCCAGCAAAACTCTACATGATGCTCAATAAAAATACACGACTACAGAGAAAGAGCTTTTGGCAGTAGTATATACTTTCGACAAATTCAGGTCGTACCTTGTGTTGTCCAAAACAATTGTGTATACGGATCATGCAGCAATCAAATACCTTTTTAGCAAACAGGACGCGAAACTGCGTCTTATCAGATGGATCTTGTTATCACAAGAATTTAACATAGAGATCCAAGAAAAAAAAGGGTGCTTTAAATGTTGCAGCTGACCATCTCTCGAGACTTGAGCATGGCAGTTCTGAAAATTCGTTAGAGGAACTAATAAACGACAATTTCCCCCATGAATTTCTTTTGAGTATCGAGATGAATGACGAGTCACCATGGTTCGCCGACTTTGCAAACTACCTCACATGTGGAATCCTTATCAAAGGATTGTCATATCAGCAAAAGAGGAAGTTCTTTGCAGATTTGAAATACTACATTTGGGACGAACCATACTTGTTTAGAATCGGAGCCGATCAGGTAATCCGAAGATGTGTATTTGGAGAAGAGGCAGCTAGTATTCTTCGTCACTGTCACGAAGGGCCAACCGGAGGTTATCATGGAGCAAACTACACTGCAAAGAAAGTGTTAGACTTTGGGTTTTACTGGCCCACAATCTTTCGTGATACGCATGAATGGGTTAGAGCATGTGATGCTTGCTAGAGGGCAACAAATATCTCCGCACGCAATGAAATGCCTCAACATCCAATGCAAGTCTGTGAAGTCTTTGATATATGGGGTATCGACTTCATGGGACCATTTCCAGCCTCACGAGGTAACAAATATATCCTAGTTGCTGTAGACTACGTCTCAAAATGGGCCGAAGCTCAAGCTTTGCCTACAAACGATGCAAGGGTAGTTGTGAGGTTCTTAAAAAGTTTATTCACCCGATTTGGTCTCCAAAAGCACTTATCAGTGACCGCGGAACACATTTTTGTAATGCGCAGTTAGAACGAGCCTTGTCCCGTTATGGTGTTCATCACAGATTGGCTACGCAATATCACCCTCAAACGAGCGGGCAAGTTGAGGTCACAAATCGAGGATTGAAAAGAATCCTTAAACGGTCCATTAATAATAACCGCAAGGATTGGTCAGACAAGCTAGATGACGCTCTGTGGGCTTTTAGAACAACATTCAAGACACCTATTGGGACCACACCCTTTAGGTTGGTTTATGGAAAAGCTTGTCATCTACCTGTCAAGCTAGAACACAAGGCATTTTGGGCCTTAAAGACGGCAAATATGGATTTAAAAAGCGGAGGTGAAGCCCGTTTTCTGCAAATCCACGAGCTTGAAGAACTAAGAAGCCATGCCTACGAGAGTTCTAGCAGGTACAAGGAGCGAGTCAAGAGGTTTCATGACAAGAGGTTGAGAGACCATAAGGATCTCCGTATAGGGGATCTTGTCTTGTTATATAACTCAAGGTTGCGTTTATTCCCCGGGAAGCTAAAATCCCGATGGATGGGTCCATACAAAGTTAAGGAAATATTTCCGTACGGGGCCGTAACTATCGAGGATCCCAGCGGGGTAAATTTCAAAGTCAACGGTCATCATCTTAATCTCTACATCAACGGACCGGTTGACCCAGTGGAAAAAATTCTCGAACTCCACGTCCCGCACACTTAAAATAAGCGTGGGGAAAATGAGTCTAGCTATCGACTCACTGAAAAATTTAGCGAGCGTGTTTTCACACGCTAACGGTAATTCTGTATATATTACTTTTTAATATTTAATTCGTAATTCGTTAATTTTTCGGTTTTAAACGTAGGAGCATACGAGCTAGAACAATAACTTTTGGACATTTGAATTTAATTAATTGTTTAAATATATGAAATAGTGCAAAAATGGAAAATTTGGGTAAAGATTCGGAGTCATGAGCTTACTGTGAAAAGTTACACAAAAAGGCCCAGGTGTTGCACGGTCGTGCCAATTCGGCACGGTCATGCAATCCTTAGTCAAAACAGACCACTAACTCGTGCATCGGATGGTCATCGAATCGCACTACCATGCGACCGCTGCACTACCATGCAACCCGGTAACACAGGTCGAACCAGGAAAGTGATCCGGAATGGCACGACCGTGCCAAATCCGCATGACCATGCGGCTCGAAAACCGAACAGTAAAACTAGGTTATTTAAGCGATTCTGCAGTAAAAACATCTCATTTTTACGAAACCCTAGTCGCCGCACGGGAGTTCCAGGTCGCCTCCACCCGAAAATCATCTAATTTTTGCCTAGATTTCACTTCAATCATCTTCCAAGGTATGTTTCCTACCTATTTTGTAGATTAAACTTAGTTTCTGATGTAGATCTGATGTTTGAACCAAGAAATTTTGGGGTTTTTTCATAAAAACCAAATAAACCCTTGTTCTTGGGTGATTAGTATTAAATCAGTAGTTCTGGTGCTTGATTCGAAGACTATTAACTGATTACAAGTCAAATTTTGAAAGATACAAGTTAAAATCAGTGAAATAAACTGTTTTCTGGTGAAAATTGCTGTTGCACGGTCACGCCATTGAAACGGCATGACAGTGTCGGTCAGAAATCAAGTACAGAATACTGATTCATAGCTGCAATGCCGAGTCGAACGGTTGTGCCGATTTGGCACGGTAGTGCGACATGAGTTTCCGGAAACAACTTGTTTACCGATCACGGAATGGCACGGTAGTGCCACCAGCGGCACGACCGTGCGACTGCTGAAACAGAAACAGAACCTTGTAAATAGCCTGTTCCGGTGGCGGCAATGAAAATTTTATATTCTGCTCTTATTCTGTTGTATTCCTGTGTGCAGATGAATCACAGATTCCTCCAGTTCAGCGAGAACAAAGCAAAAGAACAACCCTGTATTGCAAGATTGCATGCTTTATGGAATAGATGGGGACAAATCGGTGAACCGAGAAGGATCAACTAGGAGACTTTAACAACCCTGAACCAAGAAGAGAGGCTATCCAAGATGATGTCACATCCGATGTCAAGGTTGTTCAACATTGCACAACCCGTTTATCTTGAGCTAACATTGGAATTCTTCGCTTCATACACTTATGAAAAACCAAGAAGCGAAAATCCAGACTTTAAAAACAGGGAGACAATACAGTTCAGATTGGGGAAAAAGTGGCATAAGTGGACAGTTGCTAGACTTGGAAGAAGATTGGGCATATACTCAGCTGAAGACATCAATTCAGAACTTTTCACCAATATCTACAAGTTTGATAATGATCAGCAACGGGCCAACTTCTAGGCACAAGTGGCAGTTGAACCACCTTATGAAGCTAGAAAAGCTAAAGCTTCACGACTACGAGACCCGCTTCTGAGGGTTATTCATCAGGTCACGAGTCACACCATCTGTGGGCGCATGGACAGTGCAGGGAACTGTCCCACTCCGGATCTTCTTTTCCTATATTCCTTAGTGACTGGAGTGCATGTCAACCTCGCAGCTAGAATGGCTGAATTCTTTGTAAATAGCACGGGGAGAACTACAAGCAGCGAAATCCATGGCGGTGAATATGTGACTCAATTAGCATATAATTTGGGTATTATGACAGATGATGTAGTCAACGGTCTCACGATGGTTGACGCAGGAGGAGATGTGGATATGAGGTCTCTGAGAGCGATGGGTTTGGTAGTAGATACAGATAATGGACCGCGACTGAGGGGTCTAAATGGGGAAATATGGGATCCACTATCACTGCCACCACAGGACGAAGACATCAACATGGAGGAGCATCAGGTGCTAGAGCCACCACCACATGGCCAGCCACCACATGATCAGCCACATCATGAAGAGCACCAGCATCAATATCAACACCAGCAGAACTGGCCTCCAGGTATACCTTCCTACCCTGAGTTGTACCAGCAATTCCAACATATGCAGGTTTCTCAAGATGCTATCAGAGCAACTCAAGACGCTATGAGAGCCGACCAGTTAGCTATGCGGGCATCTCAACACACCATGCGGGAGGAAATGTATGCAGGATTTTCCTACATCTTCGGAGGGCTACAAAATGTATATCCAGGCCATTTCGGCAACCGTCTACAGTTTCCATTTGGAGACACAGGTACCTATGGGGCGGATTCATCTGGAACACGCCACCATTATGGTGATGATGATGAGGAGTAGAAGGAGGTAGGGAAAAACAGTTCAGAAACTAATGTTTATGTTATTTCCATTCAGTACTTTGTTTGGGATATTTTTACTTTATGTCTGTTTTAAGTATTTTAGTAGTATGTTTGCTTTGTTTGAATAACTGATCTGGTTGAATCATCTAACATTTTGATCAATGGTAATGTGGGTTATTTTAGCAAGTAACATAATTGGCAGATTCATAAAAGAAATGCACACAGAGTTGAGACGATTTCAAATCAAAGTCTACTCAAACAAGTCAACTCCAACTCTGAGGTAGTACATCTTTCCCTTTTCACATTATTAGTTTAGCTCTTCATTAATTGCTTAACTAATATGTATTTCACATTGGGGATAATGTGAAGTTCAAGTGTGGGGAGGGGTTTAAAAGGTTTTAAACTTTGTTTGTCCTTAATTGTTATCATTTCTGTATATATTTTCGGAAAATAAAAAAAATGGTCAATTTGTGTTCTTTAGAAAGCATCAAATTTGATAAGAATCGACAAGCCAAATTAAAATTTTGAAAAAGATAACTAAAAAGCATGATAAAACAAAATGAAAAGACTTGCATGTTTATCTTTGTATTTATACCCATTCCTTCCGTTTACATGAGCATATTTTTGAGCCTTTACAACTTTCTTGTCAAATGCTTCTTTGTTTTTTCGGAAAAATGAGAGAGCCGGATGTTTTATGTAATTTAGAACTTGTCATTTGTATACTTTTCAAAACCATGAATATGTGAAATTACATAAAAATGATAGAGGCATTTAGGATACCCCTTTGTCAGCCTTTTTCTTTGTTTATATCCCACACCCAACACTATCCATTAGTTCGCCATGTTGAGCCTATTTTCCGTATTTTTCTTAAACCTTACCCAAATATCAAAGCTTACTTACCCAAATACAACCTTTTCGTATTTACCCTTATTTTTGTTAAAAAATTGGCCATAAGCTACCTAGATTGATATAAGTTTTATTTCATTCATGTAAAAAAAAAAGTTTGGCAAAAACTCTCTAGGGAAATTAAGGAAAGACTATCAAGAAAGAAAGATAGAGAGTGACATACAAAAAGAATAAATGCTGAACACCTACACAATAGTTTAGCAACGTGTTCATAATCCTAGAAAATAAAGCACCAAGTTTTAACCTTTCTTGCAACTTTCAAATATCCATTCCATACCCTTAACTTTAGCCTAACGTTACAACCCATCAAAGACCTCTTGATTTATGCTTTTTACATATTAATTGGTGAAGATTAGATCTTTTGACAAGCTTATAATATTGCATGATTCATTGACTAGGCATCGAGTGTTTTACATACACATTATATGTATGATTCAGAAATTTAGCCGAGTGTGTGTGCACATTGTGAGAAATATAATGATTTGCATGCTAAGTCAATCAAACGTTAAATCATTGCTTTATGGCTATCCTTTCATACATCTAACAAAGCTTGTTTGTTTTTAAATCTTTGATAATGTCTTTTTGAAAAAACCAAGTTGACCACCAAACAAATTAGTGAACCTTGTGAATATGCAGATTTGATTCCGTATTTTATTTTAAGTTTGCTTGAGGACAACCAAAGTTCAAGTGTGGGGATGTTTGATATACGTTAAATTATACATGTTTTTATACCCAAAACACTTCCGTTTTAAGCGTTTTTGACCGAAAACACAATGTTTAGGTGCCAAAACCGGTACTTTTATATTTTCAGGTCTTAAACAGAGCATAAAGGAAAATTCTGATAAAAACGGACAAATTCTGATGCATTTCTGATGAAAATGGCAAAAATCTGATGAGTGCCAGGTATGGCACGACCGTGCCATCCATCGACACTACCGTGCCGATCCTCCAATCTCGGAAGCACTGCCAGTGCAAGGGATGGTGCCAACTTTTTCTCGAACCGCACTACCGTGCCACCCGAGGCATGACCGTGCCAAGGCTTGACCACGGTTTCTGACCAACATTTCTGATGAAGCAGCACTACCGTGCCACCAGCGGCACTACCGTGCCAATCTGATGACCCAGCAACTTGTCCACTAGTCCACTTGGCTGACTTGGGATCGGAGAAACTGACGTCACCCGACAACACCTGTTGCACAACCGTGCGGCCCGTGGCACGACCGTGCCGATGACAAAATCTCTTATAAATAGCAACATTCGCTACTGGTTCAGTTGTTGGGTTTTTCTCCATGTTTCTGTTTTGGTACATACATCTGTCGACTTCGTCTTGTATCGAGTCTTAGATTACATTGTATAGATTAGGGCACGTTTTACGAGAAAATAGGAAGTCTTAATGTGTTAAGAAGCTGATTTCGCTCCTGTGTGCATAGCAGGTGATTTCGCCCGAAATCAAGTGTTGATTTCGCTCCTGTTGTCTTGTGTTATTTGGGGCGAAATCAGGTGGCCTATATATAGGTCACCTGGAGCGAAATCAGGAGAGGATTGTCTTGTATTCCATGCCGAACTGCTGTTGGTGTGAAGATTGAGTGTATACACGTTCTAATCAATACAATCAGTGTTAAAAGTGAAGAATCAGTTGTTTCTAAGTCAATTACTTGTTTTCCGCACCTGTAATTGATCAAAGATCCTCTGAACAACTCATTCGGGTGAGCATCACGATCCTACAAGTGGTATTAGAGCTCAGGAGGAGGAGTTCTGCAGAGATTAGCTGGATTTCATCAAGTTTTCTTACTTCTACACCTTCTTTCTTCACCAGAACGAGATTTAACGGTCAAAACCTGCTCAAAATTTCACAGACTATAGATAATTGAACATAGACCTGTATTTTGATTTCGCTCGAAAGGAAAGTCTTTGATTTCGCTCGAACACGTCTAATTTCGCTCAAAATAAAGATCTTATTTCGCTCCAGGAGACCAGTTTGTTAATTTCGCTCCAGAATTAGTGGTTAATTTCGCTCCAAGCTACCAATTTTGGAATTTCGCTCCAAAGTTCAGTCTAATTTTGCTCTAAGCTGCAAATCAGGTGATTTCGCTCCAGAAGGTTGTGTCTGATTTCGCTCCAGCCAACCTAATTTCTGATTTCGCTCCAAGAAGTGTTCTGATTTCGCTCCTGTTTAACATTGTAATTTCGCTCCAAGCTCACAGACTGGTGATTTCGCTCCTAAGTGTGAATTTTTGCTATTTCGCTCGAAAGTGATTGTTTTTGAAAGACGTGCATTGAAAAAATGGATAACGAGTTTTTCAACGCGTTTGCAACTCCGTCTACTCCAGTTTCCATTGCTCAAGTGATGAATTCGGAAAATGAGACAAGAACTACGCAAAAGCCCCCTAAACTGATGAGTGTTGAAGAATACTATGGGTGGAAAGACATATTCGAAAATTGGGTTCAGGCAAATCATCTTAGGTCGTGGGAATGTATTCTGAAGAAATACGTGTTGCCTCGAACAGAATTGCAGGTTATCAAAGATCTATCAGAGTTTAGTGATCAAGAAAGGAATATCTATAAGGCCGAAAAGATGATGATCAGTCTGTTGCAACAAGCCATCAAAGAAGACATCTTCATACTTCTACAACATGACAAAACATCGAAATCGATCTGGGATGCACTTAAAGTCAAATTTGAGGGTAGTGAGAATATGATTAAGAGCAAGAAAGCATTGCTCAAGAAAGAGTTTGATCTGTTTAGTAGTCTACCGGGTGAAGACACGAAGAAACTGATTGAGAGATACTGCCACCTAGTGCGATCCATGTCAATGCTAAGTATTACAAAAGATCGTGAAGAGTGGGTAGACAAATTAGCTGATGCGTTACCGCAGAAAGAGTGGGGAACCTACTTGATGATCTTGAAGAATACGGGTGTTTATGATGGATTAACGATTTCTCAGTTTATTGAAAAGATTGAAAGTCAGGATCTGGAACAGCAGAAGATCGCTAGAATGAACAGTCCAAGTGGCCAACAGGACGTAAAGATGTATTACAAAGGTAGTATTCCGGTTCCAGAAGATGAGAGAAGTCCGAAAATACAAACTGCATTTAGTGCTGGAGATTCAACAGAAAAGGTTTATCAGGGTTCTAACAAAAGCAGCAGTGGATTCTCATCATTTCCAAGTGTCAATCCGAAAGAGTCAACTACAAGTTTTCATTCTTAGAGCACAAAGACAGGAAATGGTTATGTGATTCAGTGCAATATCGCTTTGAATCTTCCAGAGGGTCAAAGTTTTTCTGAAGAAACTGCTAAAGACCACATGGCTTTACTTGGTTCTGTACTTCTTTCTTATGAAGGCCTAGTTGCAGGGCGGATCAGGAATCCTATGCTCACAAAGGAGGATTACGATCAGATAGATGCCGAAGAGATGGAACTGATGGATATCAAATGGTGTCTAGCAAGTGTTCTCAGACGAGCTGAAAAGTTCAAGCTTATTACTGGGAGAAATGACTTTCTCGATGCTCATGTATCTACTTTAGGTTTTGATAAATCTAAAGTTACATGCTTTCGATGCAGGGAGAAGGGCCATTTCAAGCGAGAGTGCAAGAACAGGGAAGCTAGTGGAGCTCAGAATCCATTTGGAAAAGATGACTATTATCGAAAAGCCATTTATCAACAGGTTGGTCAACAGCAAGAACCACAGGTGGCTCATGGTAGAAAGATTGAGGATTCAAAGAGAGCGTGTTTAGTAGATTTCAACTGGAACAATTACATATCACCTGAAAGCAAAGCATGTTTAGTCGATCAAGATGATGAAAGACTGCCTGAAGGGTTCAGCTGGGATATGTTTGTTGATCAAAAAGGAGAATTCAAAGCTTTCATCGCTAAGATTGTCAGAGAACCAGACATGTTTGCCACGTGGATGAAGTCTATTGGTGAGACTGTGAAGAGTGTGGAGGAAGAGTCTATTGTTTCTGATGAAAGTTCAGAAAGTGCTGATGAAAGCTTACAGAGTTCAGATGAGAGTGTACAAAATGATGTTAGTTCAGAAAAAGAAGTTGTTTTTGATCAAACACCATCCGATTCTGGTTTATCAGATGCTGGTTCTGAAAAATCTGTACAGTTTGATCAGTCACCAGTTGATGATAGTAGTGATGATGAGGAGGAAAAACACATTAATATTGCAAAATCTCATCTATCTCCTAAAAGTTTTCATTTCTATTTTGCAGATCGCCTGGAAAAGCTAAAAGAGAAAAGAGCTGCAAAAGAACAACGGGAAATGAAGACTAAAAATGTTGCTGAAAAGATTGTTGAAAGTGAGCAAGTGAAAGAAGAAGAAAAGGTGACTAAAGTGGAAAAAGTGATTGAAGTGGTGAAGACAATCGAAGTTGAAAAGATTGTTGAAGTCATCAAGCCTTGCATGAAGTGTTTGGATGCATGCAAGGAATGCACAGCAAAAGACGATATAATAGCTGAGTATGAAAGGAAGAAAGAGCAGTTGCTGTTCAATCTAAACTATGTAAAAGAATCTTATGATGTCTTGAACAAAACAGTAACTGGTCTTCAAAAGACAAACTCTGAGAGAGAACAGGCACTAACGATGATGAATGCAGTCATGATGTCAAAGCAGAAAGCTATAAATTTCTACATCGAAGAGAGTGCTAAATGGAAGCAAGAGTTGGAAACCGAAAAGATTGAGAATGAGAGAATCAGACGATTATTGCAGAGTTATTCTAGTTCTGAATACCTTATTAATCGTATTTACCCAACTATTGCAGGTATGGAAGTTTTTCAAGACGAAAAGCCAAAGAAGAAAGATTGTGGTAAGAAACCGACTGTTAGCTATAACAAGTGTCCACCTCCAATTTGGGAAGGGTATTCTCCTAGAAAACCAAACGAGGAACAACTTGAAAATGCAGTCAATATAAAGCTAAAAACCGACACAACTGATGAATTACCAGAAAACATTGACGTCATATTTACCTCGTCTGACACTGATCATGAGTCTGAGTTAATCAAAAAGGTGGTCGATCAGGTGTTGGATACTGATGAGGAGTCCGAGTCAAAGTCTGAGTCTGGAGGGTCAAGTTCATCAGTCAATGGTCCAAAGTCATCGGTCAAAAAGGCTTACAGTAAAGAATTTTTGTTATCAAAGGCAAATTTGGATGATGAAACATTTGAAGTAGTATACACTTTAAATGATTCGGACAAATTATATTCTGACAAAGAATTTCCAATAAGAAGTGTTCGTTTTGACATGATCAAAAAGGTTTTCAAAATGATGGAAATTAATATTTCTGAAATAAAAGATTTAAATCCTACTGGAAAACCTAAAAAATACACTTCAAGAGTTCAACAACGTATAAACAAGAAAAAAGGTTACAATTTTGATTCTGGTTTTCAAAAGAAACCAAACCAAAATCGTAGCTACAAAAAGAAAGGTCTTGGTTTTATTCCACCAGAAAATTATAAAAATGAGAAAAATTCTAAAACAAAAACAGAATTTGGGTCAGGTGGAAGTACAGAAGAAGAACAGAAGAAACCATTTTGGAGACAATCAAATCAGGAGTTTCTTGCTGAAAAGAAGAGGAATGGAACTGGAGTGTTTCATCCAAAGGAAACTCGAACCAGTTTCAAATGCAATGAAGCTGGTCACATTGCATGGAACTGTCCGAAAAATGCCCAAACAAAACAGGGAGTTTCTAAGAAACTAAAAGAGAAAGTTGTTAATGTTGAACCACCAACTGAAAAATTTAAAATTTTTGAAAACTCAACTTATGAGGTTGGTGAGTGTTCAAAAAAGAATTTTTGTAAAAAGAATGAAAAGAATAACCAAGTGTGGGTTGTTAAAAAGGTTGATGAGAAACTCGGCGATGAATCTGGTTCCACAAAGCCAGAAGAGCCACAGGTTGAAGTGAAAAGTTCAGTGAATGATGATGAGTTTCCATCACTGAAATTTGAAAAGGTTAAACAACAAATTGGTAAAGTTGAAATCTCGAATCAGTTTTATACCGAGAAAACTAAGTTTGATGTCGAGAAAACATTCAATGGGAATGTTAAGAAAATTTTTGGGAAAATGCTAAATGGGAAAGCAAAGGGGGTTAAAGATTTTTATGCAACTAAAAAGGCAACTTACAACCCTACTGTGCAAGAATTGAAAACCATCAAGTCTGAGAAGACTTGGATGGAAGTTTGTTTCCCTTGAAATTTTAAAGGACTATGCCGGAGATCCCAAGTTGTAATCGTGGATCAGGAATCGGCATCATTCATGTTTATTGAGTTTCTATGAAAGTTTTTGATAGTATTCGAATGTTATAGGTTGAAGGACTACGCCGGAGCTTCCAGGTTGGTAAGTGCGAAGCAGGAATCGACATCCATGATGGTAATATGGTATATGTAGACATGACATTCCTACAATTGGTATTGTTATGGATATACTCACAAGTGGTAAAGAGGTTGCTTGATTGCAAATGGTAAATCAAGGACATTAAATTGTACTTGATTTACTACACATGATAAATCAGACAAGATGATGAACCATATCCCCGCACTTAACAAGTGCCTACAGGTGGTAAAAACAAACTCATTTAAAAAAAATCATTTTAATTAAAACAAACTTAAGTGTTTTGAAATCTAAATGAGAAAATGGTTTGTGAAAGGGGAAGTTCAGATTGTTTATGCCGAGTGGATGGAGATTTGATGCGACTCGATGTCAGTTGTCAAGTTTTGTATAGTTTGTTTTACATTTCATGATTCAAGTAGGTCAAGAGTTTAGATAGTTTTTAAATTTTTTCTTTAATGTGTTTGCATTTTAGGGGGAGTAGAATTTTTCAGAAAATCCAAAAACATTAGAAAATTTGAAAAAGCCAAAAACATGATAAAATTTAAAAACAAGTTTGTTGTGAAAAAGAGGAAATGATAGTACATCAGTGGACAGTCACAACATGCTAAAGAATTGGAATGATAAAATGTGATAAACAATCTCACTGCGGGTGTGCCAGTAGGTTTTTGCACAAACATGATAAAATTCAAAAACGAGTTTGTTGTGAAAAAGAGGAAATGATAGTACATCAGTGGACTGTCACAACATGCTAAAGAATTGGAATGATAAAATGTGATAAACAATCTCACTGCGGGTGTGCCAGTAGGTTTTTGCACATTTAGTAAATTGTAACGAGATATAAACCTAAAAAATTCAAACTTGCTTAGTCTGTGGGGAACAACTTCTTGGATATATAGGTAACCCCTGAAATCTTGTTTGAAAGGTCCCTTATTCTGAGATACTAGGTCTTTATGCTCAGTGATATCTGGGGTATTATCCCGGGACTTCTGCTGTATAGAAATACTGACCTAGTCCCCGGATAATGCTTTCTGCAAATGCTTTGAAATATAAGCTCGCCCTCAGCAAGCTGATGAAACAATAAAATTGATAGTCGCTGTTGTTGAAACAAAAAGATCCTCTAAAGGGGACACACCGAAAAGTCGAAGCCGTCATCTCTTTGCGTATACGGAAGTATCGACCTGAGCTCTCACGGCCCTCGCAATTAATCCCCTGACAGATATCATCTGTGGTATACTCACCTGTAAGACTAAATATTGGGATCTGGATACGAGAGTATATTCAAGTAGTGGGACACACGGATAAGTTCAAGAGCTTAAGACATTAACATCGTATCTCGGATCAGTTGAAATTTGTGTGAAAATTTATGTGGACAAATATACTGACAATCTAGGTGAATTGTTTAGAACTTAAAATGAAATCAAGCTTAACGGTGTTGGTGACATGTCTCAAACACTGATATGATCCTCTTACACAAACTCACAAAAATATTGTTTGTAAATATTCCATTTCTGCATTCTTGATTCTACAAGTGGTGTCATTTATTTTCTTTCAGAAAATCCAAAAAGATTTTGTGTGTGTTTTAGTATAAACGTTTGAAAAGTCAAAAAGATTTTCGACAACTGATGTTGGAAAGCTGATTTTCAAGATCTCAAGTGCTAAACATGATGACATTGTTGTGAGGGGGAGTGTGTCTTGAACATTAAAATGTGTTTCTAAATCAACAAGTGATTCATCAAAGAGGATAGTTGGGTCTGAGGGAGAGTATATATTGGTGTATGCCTCAATATTTGAAATGTTTAAATATATGAAATTTAATTTAAGGTAGAGTTTATGCAGGCTAAGTTGAACCAGGTTATTCGATCTTGAGTCCTGAGCAGAACGAGAGCCAAGTGACGATCTTGGAACAATTTTCTGAAGAGCCAGGCTGATCGATACTGAGAAGTTTATATGTTAAAGAGCCAGATTGCGATACCTGAAGACTCTGTGGATAGAGCTTGAGCCAGAGTTTGATTCTGAGATCAAAGTTAAAGCCAGGAAACAATCTTGGAACTGTGAAAGCCAGACAACGATCCTGTAGCAGATGTTGCTGAAGAACAAAGAAATGCCAGCACATTGTTACATTGTTAGGGGGAGTCTGTTGGTGCATACATCTGTCGACTTCGTCTTGTATCGAGTCTTAGATTACATTGTATAGATTAGGGCACGTTTTACTAGAAAATAGGAAGTCTTAGTGTGTTAAGAAGCTGATTTCGCTCCTGTGTGCATAGCAGGTGATTTCGCCCGAAATCAAGTGTTGATTTCGCTCCTGTTGTCTTGTGTTATTTGGGGAGAAATCAGGTGGCCTATATATAGGGCACCTGGAGCGAAATCAGGAGAGGATTGTCTTGTATTCCACGCCGAACTGCTGTCGGTGTGAAGACTGAGTGTATACACGTTCTAATCAATACAATCAGTGTTAAAAGTGAAGAATCAGCTGTTTCTAAGTCAATTACTTGTTTTCCGCACCTGTAATTGATCAAAGCTCCTCTGAACGACTCATTCGGGTCAGCATCACGATCCTACATTCTGGGCGATTTCTGGGTTCCGAAGTAGTCCTGATCAGACCCATTTGAAGCTTAAAGATCGAGTGGAAGCATAACCGATCCAACCCATCAATTCCTTGCTTGTTTATGGTTCGATTCCTTTTTATTGAACATGTATTCTGATCATTTTACAAGTTATGAGTTGATGTTAGTTTATGTTTAATGTAGTTTATGTAATAGTAGTTATAAACTTGTTTCTTGAATAATCATTACATTGTAATCTTATTTGTATGAAGCTTTAGTACTTTTTCTTGTTTGAATCTTCATGATTATATAATGAATGCTTCATTGATGTTGAGTTCCTGATTATGTTTGATTGTCTTGGATAATGAATCTGTGGTTAGTGGGATGATAACTATTTCTTGATTAATCACTTGTTTGTAGACTTCGTTTACACCATGAAACCAGAGCAGGGGATTGGTTTTATACAAGATATATCTTATTTTGATTAGGATTACTTTCTTGCACGTAAGGGTTCTAATGAATTATATGGTGTTGATTGCATGTTCTTAGATGCGGTTTATGATCCTTGTTTAGTAGTTTTGGTCTGAAATTGCTGACATGGTAGATTTGTGTTTAAGACATGTAAAGGTGAAACTGTTTGTTATATGATCTACATAATTGCTTATCCTCGTGGCTATATTGTGACCATCAGTATTGCTTTCTTTGATAAGTGAGGTTAGGAATCCAGGCCCGGTAAATAACCTATCTTTAAAGGTTCGCATGAATAAATATCAATAGCTCGCTAATGAATGATTTTAGGTGGTTAACGTGTGACCATCGCGTTAACTTTCTGAAGAATCATAATGCTAGAAATCCAGACCCGGTAACTAGTTGTCTTGAAATTGGAAAATTGATTAAATGCCTTTGTGACATTTCTGATAGATAATATGTTTCGGTTGTTTGTGAAACAAGATATTAGTATATTTATGTTTTAGTTGTAATTTAGATAATTTAGTTAAACAACCATTCACGGTAATCTAATGACAAAGATTTAGTACATTATAACGCTCGTATTCCATGGATCGATATCTCGCTCTTACCAATACTTTACGGCATATATGACGGGATACACTTGTCCTTTGTTGTGTGTGTTTTAATGTTAAGGTACAAACCATTTTTATAAATATAAAACACACTTCGCTGGGCGCGTGAACATACTGTAAATAAATGTATATAACCGCCCACGTCAGGGAGTATTCATAGTTCTAGCTATACACTTACTTATTCACTTGCTTGATTCGTCATTAAACATCCATGCTTGTAGTGATCTCTTTGCCACAGTTAAAACCTCCTTGTTCATTCTTGAATATAACTAATTCATTAGTTTCCGTTTTGTGCCTAGTCTCACCACACTGTTACTCTTGGCACTTTTGCAAGTGCCCTCATGATGAAAGTTTCACTTATCTCTTTTCAGGATTTTGGCAAATTATTAGCATACTTCTTGATGTCAGCTTCGTATCTCGGGGCTAAACCCCAAATGTAGCGCTCAGTTCGTTTGGATTCGGGTGTTATCCAGTATGCAACAATCCTTGAGAGATCACTGGGGCATCAGGGGTAACTAACAACATTAGCTCTAATCATGATCGAGTTCTAGAGTTCGGTTCCCAACCTGGGAGTTTAACACTAGCGAGATTCCACCAAGTTTAACAACATTAGCTCTAATTATAACCTCTTTGTTGTATTACTCCCTATAGTTTGCACTTGGAGATTCCACCAAGTTATCGTCTCCCTCAACAGATGACTATCTGTTTACCAAATTGTTTACTTTGGAGCACATTTACTAGCGCGGTTAACAGACTTCATTGTCTTTATTTAGCGGACAGAACTTACCGCACCTCCCGTGTCGATGAGGTCTCGAGGCTTCTAATCCAGAAATGCCTTAGAATTAAAATTTGGTGCGATTGCATTTCCAAGTGTGGCATTGCCACTCGTTCTCGTCCCATCGGGATTTGAACCACTTGAACTACCGGTACCATCAGTACCATCACTTGTGTCGACTCGATAACCTCATGTTGTGCAGTTTCCGCAACCCCATGTTGTTCCATAAAAACTCTAGTTCGACTTTAATAGTAGGGCATTGATTAACTGACCCCTTTTGGGCGTAGATTTTCTTTTCGACGCCATGTTATTTCCGATACATATTATCAAAGGGTCTAGACTTGTATTTGGACAGATATAGCCTACTATGCGCCTAAGAATTAAGAATGTAATCGATCATGGAAACCTCAAGATCTCATTGTTCATACATATTTGAAACAATGATAACATGAATAAACGCAACCCAAAATGTGCAGTACCTCCTGCATGTATTGACTATATGCCTAAGTGGGAAAAGAGGTAATTCAGTGAGGAGGAGAAACCAAACGGTCGTTTCCATCCTTACAGCATGTATTCCCTACCTCATGGACCTCGATCGTCCAAAGTAGGAAAATCCTTCGCCGCACTAACTCGTGTGATGAATACGTTGATATCCCTTGAGCTCCACGAGCTTCAACAAAATTGTTATAATTTCTATAGATGTCGGATAAAACGCAAGGAAGGGGTTGTAGCATTGCTCATGCCATATCATTCCTTAGAATAAGACAAATGTCAAACGACGGAGTTTAAGGTAATCATTTCCAATAACTAAGATAAGTAAGGTGTCATAGACACCAAAGAACCAACCCATGTACAAGAATTCCGAGAATGTTGAGGAAAATCCTCCATGAATGGATAACAAATTTTGTTTGCTTTCGACGACTAGTCTTAAACGACTCGTGTTATAGATCGAATGTTATGTGCGAACAATACGTGTGGTCTTCCTGTATCATAGAGTGTTATAGTAACCATTTCGGTTAGCGTTCTACTAGATAAAAACTTGAAAAACTTAAGAATTTCAAATGGATAGTGATCATTAGCTTGACCCGCAGAGCCTACCAGGATTTCCTTACATTACAAGTTGTTATTACGTGGGCCCCCATAATAATAAATTGTCTTGTATGGTCACCCTAGCATTCTCTCGTTCAAGCAGCCGATCAGTCAAAGAAAGGACACTATCGTCTATATACCTTCAACATAGGAGGGACCATTGTGGTGGTCCACGTGCTAACGCCCGTTGTCATTATTCGTGAAAAGGCACAACGTTAGCCGAAATAGAAATAAAAGAATTCGTAATAATATCAACTGGAGGGGCACCTTCAAGATGAGTACTTCATCTTCCTTGTCTGGATAGGAATGTAATCGATCATGACTGATATGAATCTCAGGGACCTCGTCCCACTAGTAGAGTTGTTGTCCAAGGCCGCCACCTCCGGCTCTCGTCACTACCGAAGCCAGGCATATACCACCCGAGGGTAAACAACCATCTTCCACGGGATCAATGCTTTAGGATCTCGCTTAGGGACCACGTCCTCCATAAGCTTCGTAATAGACGCAAGGTCGTCATTTTCCTTGCGTGAGTCAAGGGTAATAATAGAATTCGTAGTCGAAGTTATTTTCATCATGGCAAAATATTCCGTACAACACTTATATATAAATACATTATATATATATATATATATATATATATATAATCACTAAATCTCATGCTGTTTTGTTTTCGTGTTTCACATGTAATCCTTAATGTTCTCGAGTTTATTCTTTATAGACTAACCAAGTATTGATCCTTATCTGTCACTTATGATGGGGTTTGCGTGATAGATCCTCATGTTATAGTGACACAATAAAAACCTTTTGTCATTTTTTTCATCCTTTTGAAATCATTTTTGTAATGTCATCAACTTTGTTTTCATGTGAGAGCCCATGGTGATTGTAGACCAAACTTTGTAAAAGTTTTTCCCCGGTTCACTACAATCGGAGCTCTGATACCAATCTGTCACACCCTGCTAGTAGCGGAAGCATATTGTGTGTGACGTAAGAAAGGTAATCATTGCATCCAAATGTTTAAACATAATAAACAACAACGATGCCATAGATATATTGATTTCCAAACAAAGTTGACAAGTTTCCAACATAGTTTCAAGTTCACCAACGTTCACAACGTTAAACATGACATAGTTTAAGTTATGTTACACAACACAAAAGTTTGTTTTTAACAAAAACATGGTGAGGTTTTGTCCCCTATATCCCCATACGAAGTTGGGATATAAAAGACAAACCCTCCAAAAGCGGCTATCGCTGTCATTGACTTTCCCGTTTCCTGTAGTGTATCACTAGCTCAAGACTTGTTTCCTGAAATACATGTAGTTTAAAAAGTCAACAAAAGTTGAGCGAGTTCATGCAGTTATTGTTATCATATGAAATCTTTGTTTTCTTGTAATGAAATCATGGTATGTTATTAGCATTCATGGAGTTTAAGGATCTATCAGTGGGTAGCGCGCCCCCTGCCATAATGTACCATAAGTACGCAACCAACCTGAGATAACTTTGACATTTCTGGGATCACAAAAGCACTCCATGGTATACCAACCAGGAGTGGAGTGTGTCTCAAGCTCAATAGATCTACACCTTTTGCACCTTGATCACTAAGTGATTAATGGTTACTATGTCATCATCCTACTTATGTAGATTGATCATGTTATCATCTAAACCCATAGCTAACATACCCATAGTTTTAACATGTATTTCCCCTCGACTGTTGTAAAACAAAACATTGAAATCATTGAAAGGAGGGACATGAACTCACAATTTTGCGTTCCGTGTATTGTGATATCGTAGTGAGCGTCCGTACGTGTGATTAACCTACATGTGTACTAACTTTATTAGACCCTAGGTCTTATCGGACCTCGTACAAGTTGTTCATCTTGAATGCTTATTGTGTTTTCACTTGTCATTTTGGAACAACTTTGTATTTTAGAGTGTTGGTAGTTTGTTCGTTCACTTGTTATGTATATAGATTTCATAGGTGCATACATATATTTTATATGTATTGAATTATATGTGAACGGCTTCACCCTGCACGCGTGTCATTTGGCCGAACCTATGTCATAGGGACTATACCCTGTCTTTGGGTTTATCCCACGTTTCTATGTCATTGAGCTGTAACCCACGTTTCTATAGTAATTTGGGTACTAGCCCATGTATTTTATCATTGGGCCCCAACCCATGCATCTTAGCAATTTGGGCCTCGCCCAAATATTTTATCATTGGGCCCCAGCCCATATATCTTAGCAATTTGGGCCTAGCCCAAATATTTTATCATTGGGCTCCAGCCCCTGTATCTTATCAATTTGGGCCTAGCCCAAATATTTTATTATTGGGCCCCAGCCCATGTATCTTAGCAATTTGGGCGTAGCACAAATATTTTATCATTGGGCTCCAGCCCATGTATCTTAGCAATTTGGGCCTAGCCCAAATATTTTATCATTGGGCTCCAGCCCATGTATTTCAGTAATTTGGGCCTAGCCCAAATATTTTATCATTGGGCCCTAGCACATGTATTTTAGTAATTTGGGCCTAGCCCAACTTGATTTTTAGGAGTCCGTACGTTTAACAATCTTGAATTCTGTAAAAACATTACTAAATATGTAATTTTTATAATTTTTCATTCTTTTATTGAAGAATGCTTAGAAATTTTGTATTTTTCTTTCAACTTCCCGGAATTGTTATTGGTGATATATATATTCATACATTCGCCCGGTCGTCCAAAATATATTGTTAGACACGTCGTTGTGATCGCTTAATATATATTTCTTGTGAGCTCGTCCGTTGTCCGTTTTGTTTATTCGTCCGTTTATTCGCTTATGGATATAATATGTTTAGGATTTATCTATATCCGTTTTCATTGCATTTCTTTGGGAACATGTAGGAAACATGTATATGTATTTTTGTGCTTTTTTATACTTGTTTCCTACAAGTATTTCTTCGTATCATGGGTGTATTATTTTGATCACCCTAAGTGTATCTAAGTACATACACATAGCACATAATACATATACTTGATGAGTTTCCAAAATATATAATTTTTTGCCAAAAATTATACTTATATATGGTTAATATTTTCACCCATTTATTTTTGTGAAAATATATATTCAAGTTCATAAGAACTCTTGAATATTTGGGACTTAACCATTTTTATCAAAGCTTTCATAATGACGTTTAAGACCACTAATCGCGTTTAAATTTGTTCATCACCCTTTATCGCCATTTTTAATCGCGATTAGATTTCTTGAAAAATTCGCCATTGTTTCCCCTAAAACCATGGCATTTTCCACGTTATGAAAACGTATTTAAACCATAATCAATTTTCCAAATCACCACTAATTCATCAAGTATCACCAAAATCATATTTACCACATGTAATCACACATTCCTTCAAAGATTTCTCATAAGCATTATTTAAGTTAACTTTCAAGAGTTTAAAGTTAACTACTTTTCAAGTTTATTAACAATTTTTAAGACTTTTAAACCACACTTTTTATGGATGTTTTCATATAAACTTGTTTTAAATAAAACCAAATTATTAGTGTTTTTAGCAAGTCTTGAATCATAATTATTTCATGTCTTATCTTCCAAAAATCACTAATCCAAGTTCATACATATAATACTTATGATCTTTGAAGTTGATGATCTTGTATGATTTAAACATATAAATGTTTAAATCATATTTTTAGGTGTATTATAGCTAGATTAACACTAATCTAAAATACTACATAAAACAAATCACAAGATCATCATAAATATAAACTTTAAACCACTAATCTTAACAAAATCAATATAATAAACATGATTTCATCAACTAGATACACTAATCTACTCAAATAACCACATAATAAGTTTAGATTAGTAGATTATTAGCTTTGAGATTAGGGTTTTTGATTTGATTTTTATTAATCTTCAAGATAATTAAGTTGTACATCAGTAATCTACTAGTAATATGAAGCTTAAAATGGTGTTTAGAGGGTTTACAACTTTGCACAAGCCAAATAAGAACATCAAGAAGAGATTTAAGCTCCAACCAAGCTCCTAAGCTTTGCACTTCTTAGATCATCATGAAATGTGGAAATGAAGCTTGAATTTGGTGTTTAAAAGTTGAAAGAAAAGGGGATGAGGGTGTATTGTTATTGCCATGAATGGGGAAAAGAGTGAGGGTGTTTGTGGTTTTGAAAATTATAAGCATGTAGTATATGGAGGTTGTGATGTTATATTGAGTGCTATCATGTACAAGTCTTCTAAAGTCAAGATACAATCTATGCAACCATGCCCATCCATCATATTTATATATTATTATTTTGCAACATGTTTTGGCTTTAAGTTGTTGTAAGTTGTACTAAATTGGTTTTTATGCATTTCATTGTTGTACTATTTGCATATTGTGTTGTTTACCTATTTAAGAACCTGTGTGCTGGTTTTGTCACAAAAGTCATGGTTTTCTAAAACAACTCATTGCTTTTGTACACGGATCCTTCACTTTTCTTTCTTTGATATCGCTACTTTCTCTCTCTAATACGATTCTCTATCTTCTCTACTATTTTTCCGGTGATATTTGTGGTTCCACCAGCGACGAGTGGTCGTTTGAATGGCGGCGGTGTCATCATTGCAATATGACGACGAGTCGTTGTTTGAATGGCGTCGCCGGACATGCACCGACTCATTTTATAGAGAGAGGGAGACCTACGGGGATCCTAGAGAGAGAAACAGATCGAGGCGAGTGCGGTCATGCCGTTGCCGGAGGCTTTCCAGCCATTTCTAGCTGTCTTAATAAGTTGCCCTGACCTCTGTTTTTTCTCGGTTTGTCGGCTTAAGTGTTTTGGATCTGAGTGATAACGATGGTGGTTGTCATTTTTATGCTATTTTTGTGTAGCATTAAGTGGCAAATTTCGTTTCCACATAGTTCTGTTGTTTAATTTGGGGCTGCTCCATATGATTGTACCCTATGCATTGTTCATGGTATCGTCGGTTGCGGCGGCGAGATGGTGGTGGTGGTTTTCATTGTGGTGTTAGTAGCTATATTTTAGTGAATTTATTTAAAGGCTGTGATGATCTAAGAAAAGGGAGACATCGAAGATCCAACCCGTATCTTGGCGAGGCAATATCCGGATGGCATAGTTGAACTTTGTGACTATGCAACCGTGTATTTGCAGCCATATGATAAGGCACATCTTCTTTGCCCCCATCCCCCTTGTACGTATCTGAGCCTCTCGATGTTTTCTTACATTTATTTTTGTATGTATTGAAACAAAGATTAGGATTTTAAGGGTTTTTTTTTTTTTTTTTTTTTTTGCGTGCACAAGAGAGGGAGAAGAAACATGGTTGCAGGTTTATTTGTGTGTTATGTTTGAAAAAGGTCTGTATATTAGTGTATGAATGGAAAATAATAAGTGTCGAACGTACTACAAAGGGGGTCATGTTAATGTGATGTTTGGGTAAACCGTAAATGGGCATTGATGGGTGATGGGTTTACTGTGGGCTTGAGGTAACTACAAGTACCATTGGGGTAAAATGGGTAGATGAAACTCTAGATTTTTTTGGGAAGTTGAATTCTAAAATAACAATGGCAGATTAAGTTTCTTCAATTTTTTTTTCTATTTTTCCATTTAACATTTAATTTAGTTTTTCCTAAATAATTTTTTATAACTAAAATATTTTAAAAATCTGGATGCTTCTTCCTTTTTTTTTGTAAATAAAACTTTTTATAAGTTGAGTTGTATGAAAAATAAAGTATATTTACCATACAAGACTATAGTGAAAAATAAAGTCTATTTACCATACAAGACAAGACTATAAAATATTTTATACATAATCCGACTCACTTTATTCAATGATCGAAATATACAAGAAAAAACCAAGCAATACTAATTTCTTAATGGTATTTGTCTCTTATAAAAATAGTATAGGTCTAAAAACAAAATTTAAATATATATTTAACGGTGGGATTGAATCTTATCACCAGAATGTATATTTGATGATTATATGCGAATGGAAAGTTAATAACTGAGTAGTATGTTTGCAAATTGTTCATATTGCATCAATAAGGTCTAAAGAAATACTTATATATATCAATTACCTAATGATGATTATTCAAAGCATGTTGTATCATAGAACCTACGGAAAGTATTTTAAGATTATATTTTCACCTTTTGCGGTTAAAATTAAGACGTGTTTTAACAATAAAAAAAGTATTTTAACCCTCAACGTACAAGTTGAAGCACGTTCGCTAAGAGACCCTGCCATGTTCATGTTCGCTAAGAGACAACACGTTTGCTAAGAGACACTGTTGTGTTCATGTTCGCTAAGAGACCCCGCCGCAACGCCGCGGGGGGTTAAACCTAGTTTCTTACAAGCAAGTAAGGTGGGTGTGGGGGGACCCATATGTTGACCGAACATGGCCAGAAAAAAGGTTAGGATGCATTTTTTTATAAACTTAATAGACATGTGATAATATTTGTTAATTTGCTAGATATTTTAACCATTAGTCTAATTAGGGTAATTAGAGTTTAATGGTAGTTTAGGATTTTTAATAAAGCCTAACTAGTCTATTATTTTAGTGGGTATTGATCTTGGATGGCAACAATGTCACTAGTTCGCTCGTCGGTTCGATACCGGGTGATGTATGAAAGGTGTAATATAGTACCGGGAGCTATGGTTTTAATTTACCATTGATGCTATGGCGTTTATCTAGGGTGCTTACGACGCCAAAATATGGTTAACTAGTTCCCTAGATTAGTGTAAGTTGTATTTTGATACCTTAAATGCTTTCCATTTAGGCGTCAGCTGGTTAACGGCGCTTTTATCTCGTACCGACGAAGGTCCATCGCAAGTTGTTATTCCGCAACCAAATGATGTATGAAGTGATTTCGAGTTCCAAATTAAGCTTAACTAGTTTGTCATGTTGTCCGTTTGGTTGTTTTGGCAACCAAAATATGGTTAACTAGCTTGTCGGTTCCATAACGGACAAGTTATGGGGGTTGCGGCGTAGCGCCGAAAGCTTATTTTTCGGACACCCCATTATTATCCTCATGTTGTTTTCATATGTTTGTTATTATTTGTCATAGTTCCGAAGTCTCGGAAATGCTAAATTATAGATTCGGACGAGTTAAAATTGTCATATTTTTAGCGAAACGGACGTTTTAGCGATCAGGGCGTTGTACCGGAAAGTCTTATATTTTTGCAAGATATGTTTTCATATTAGTGTTTTCTTATGTATATGGACTGTTAGGATCCGAGGCTGACATGATTGTGCTTGTTTGTACAAAATGAACATTCAGTGAATATAAAATTATGTAAAGTGTAGCGGAATTGTATACAAACTTTGTAAACACAAACATAGAAGAGAATAGTATGTTTAAACACTTGTTTTACTTTGAGTCGAATGATTACAATGAAAATCAAAAGATTATAAGCATGCTTACAATACTATGCTCCCCCTCAGCCTGATACCCCAAGGTTGGTTGCACAAGATGAAAGGATTGGACTGAAGAAGAAGAAACCACTCAGTCAATCAAATGTAACAGTACAGGGTACTGTTACATTTATAGGCAAACCAAACCACTGAAGCATCTTAGCTGACGTCACCATGAAAGTGACATCTAACAGCCTAACAGCCTATAAACACTGATCTATACAAAACTACTGATGTCTAACAACTGATTGATAATACAATACAAAACAAGAGATAACAACTGCTTCACGTTCCATTGTTGTAGCCTGAGCACTAATGTTGAACTTCAGTGCTTTCTTCAAAGGTGATCAGTCTTTGAGTGGGCAGTGCTTGTGTCTTCAGCAGTACTTAAGAAACAGCATTAAATAGAGCAACAATGTTTGTCTTCAGCAGTCTTTAGAGTATCATCAGTGTTTGGTTCATCAGTTGTTGTAGTGAGCAGTACTTAAGATCCATCAGCTGTTATAATGCCACTGTCAAGGGGAAAGCAAAGAGTAAACTGCTGCTTATTGTAGTCCTCTGATGTGATCCGGTTTTGGCTTTACATTATCTGTTCCTCTGGTAGGGTTCAAATCCAACAATCTCCCCCTGGAACAGATAATGCCAAAACCTTTCATTATTCAGGACCTTTATTTCTCATCAAGAGTTCCTTAGCTTGTTTCTTAAATTCAGCTTCAAATTCCTTGGAACTCTGGTCATCCTCATCCCTACACAATGTAAGTTCAAGGAGATCCTGCAGATCTTCAATACCAAGGCCAAGTGCTTCTTTCCTTGATATGTACTTCATTTCGCCATTGGATCTGACCAAAGTCAATACGTGGGTCTTTTTATCAGACATCCACTTTAGTATTTTAAATCCTAATGGGTTTCTTGGGAGAGATTTATTCTTTGATGAGTTGGGGGATGATGGCCTTGTAAACACTTGCAAACTTTCAGACATTCTTTTGAAGGCTTCTTCAATGACTTTGTTTGCTGCAGCTATGTCTTCTGCAGTTTCTTGTTCAATAAGCTCTTGCCTTTCAGTTTCTGACATGTCTGTTGCAGTGTTTGGTGATGCAGGTTTGTTTAACACCTTCTCAAAAAGGTTCTGAAGCTTTGTTGAGCTATCTTCTTTCAGACCCATTTTCATGATGGCGTCCTTGAAGTACTCTGCTTCTTTTTCTTTGACCTCTTCTTTAGTCAGCCGTTTACCTTCTTTTTGGTCTGACACAAAAATAGGATTGTTTGCTGATTTGAACATTGTTCTGAGGTTTTCAATCTGCTGTTCAAGTTTCATCATATGTTCTCGTTTCTTTGAAGCACTTGAAGCAGTTATCTTTCTTTTCTTTAGCCTTTTATAGGCTTCATCAGTCTGTTGCCTTGACCATTTTGATATGGCTTCAGCAGTATCCATTTTTGCATCAACCAGCTCCTTTTTCTTTCCTTTGTACTCAGCAGTGAGGTCAGCAATGAGCTTTTTGTATTTGCTCCAGTTTGGAGCATTTTTCTTCTTTGTAGGATCATCTTTGATTATGTCAATTCTCTCAGCTTCATGCTTTAATGCAACTAATGGCCATTCTTCAAACTGTTGTTCTTCAGCAGGATAGAATTTCTCTTTCATGATGTAGGCTAGATATTGTTTCCTTAACTTTTTCTTTTGATCTGCCTTTTCTTTGGTTAGCTCTTGTGCAAATTCTTCTATCTGCTTTACTTTTGTGAAGTACAACTCCAGTCTTTTAGTAATGCCTTCGTCGCTTAGACCTTCATTTTCACTATCAACCTTAGCTTTTACTTTAGCTTGTGCCTTGATCTTGAGGTAATCATCCATATCTTCTGGTGGCATGTAGCCTATGAGGGAGGAGAATCTTCTTTTTGAAGGATCTTCTTCTGTATAGAATTGCCTCATCTCATTTTTTAGAGCTTCAAGTTCCAGTGAATATTATGCAGCATTAGGATCATGTATTCCCTCATTGGCAGGGATTGGCTTTCTTTTTCTACTGAGGAGCTTTGGTTGTGATATAGGAAAGGTGATAGCAGTGGTGGATGATTGACTAACAGCTGCTGAAACAACTGGTGTCTCAACTGCTGTTGTCATTACAACTACTGATGTATCAGCAGATGTCTTCTGCTTTTGAGGAGGGGTTATGATGGCAGTTGTTTGAGTGGCAGTTGTTTGAGTGGTGATTAGTGGTTGACTAACAGTAGTTGAAACAACTGGTGTTTCAACCACTGTTGCCATTACAACAGATGTTGTAACATCTGTTGTCTTCTGATTTTTGGCAGGGGGTGATAGTGGTTTGGCTGTTTGTGATGGTAATGGTGATTTTTGTGCTGTGGACACAGATGGTGGTGGAACAGTAGTTGTGATGGTGTGTGATAGAGTGGTGTGTGTTGGAGGTGTGTGTGTTGATGACATGGCAGCTGTTTGGCTACTGACAGCAGTTTTTGTAACTACTGATGTATCAGCTGTTTGAATTGAAGTTTTGGATTTTGTGGTTTGAGGTGATTTAGATGACTGTTTTTCTTCTTCTGGTTCAATATACAGCCCATCTTCTATTCCTTTCTTTCTCAACTTGATTTTCTCCCCCTTTTTGGCATTATCTGCAAGGGGTGTATCCATGAAGAGGATGGAAGATGGAACTTTTCCACTATGGGCAGTCTTTTGTATGCTAGCCTTTATAGCCTTGATATCTGCTTGAGTGTCTTTAAACCTTGATTCCACCATGTTGGTCAGCATTTGTACTTGAATAGCATGCTTTTGATCAGCCATATGTTGCTGTTTTTCAAGCATGGGTTGAAAAATATTCCAAAGCTCATTTGCCGCAAATGCATGTTGTGCAGGTGCTTGAGCAGGAACAGCAGTAGCTTGTGCTTTTTGAGCTTTTAAAATCTCTTGCACCATATCTTTAATTTCAGCAACTGAATCTTCAAGTTTTTCAACTCTTTCCGTCAATTCCTGATATTTTGAATCATCACCTACATTAGTAGGATCATCTGAATCCTCACCAGTAGTGGTTGTATCAATGTGTGACTTAGGAACTGAGTCCCAAAAATCATCCATTGATGCCCCTTGTTCTTGGTACTGGGGACTTCTTTCTTCAGCACTCGATATACCTTTGATGGTACCGGTGGTTAAAATCAACTCACTGGTGGTTACCGATGTTGCCATGGAAGAAATTGCCTTCAAGGGAGTCTTATTAATAAAACAACTGTCCAACTGAGGATCTGTTGATCCATCAGTTGTAGTTGCTTCTCCACTTGAACTACCACCGAGAGTTACTTGTAACTCAGGGGGTGTAACCTCCTCAGTTGTTGCTGGGATAGCAGAGGTATAAGCATCAGACCCAGTCACTTGTGGAGGTATACTCTCAGTAATGGGTGATAGAGAGGAACTGGTTTGTGTCTGTGCAATATCAACTGCATGAAACAGGGGTATTATTGATTGTGGCATTATGATTGGTGAGGGTATGGGTGTTGAAAGAGACATGTCCTTGGGATCAGGACTGTGGAAGATAGATCCGAGTGGATCCAGAGCTTCATAATTTGGTGTCCCTGTGATTACAACCTGATCCTTTTTTGAGGATGCAGGAGGAGTTTGAGGCTGGGGTTGAGATCTTTCTTCCACCTGCTGTGAGGAAGTAGCAGCAGTGGTTATTGGTGACTTTTGTGCTGTCACTGGCATTGTCTCTGGGATCTCATCTTCCAGAGATGCCTTTGTTTTAGGTATGGTGGGCTTTCTGGATATTTTCTTTTTGGTTCTTTTTGTGGTGGCAGGTGTGGGTTTCAAAGCAGTGGGTGTGCTGCGTTGATCACCTGGAGTAGTGGGCTCAGCAGCAGATACCTGAGGAGCAGTTTCATCTGCTAAATTCTGCTCAGGCACCTCTGCTTTTGTTTTATTGGTGCCAACATTCTAGAGAATGTTTCAGGTGTTAAGCAGTTTATTTTAAAAGAGGCACCTTGTTTGGGCAATTCTGCATCTTCCTTTACAAATTTTTGTTCAAAATAGTAGCTTAGAAATCGTGGAAAGAGCAGAAATGCCTTATTATCAACACTTTTTACCAAATCATCAAATATTTCCTAGGAGTAATTAAAGTTTTTATTGTTTAAAATTGCATACCCCAGGCATTGAATTTTTGTTGGTATTTCATTAAAAGACGTTGTTTTATTAGAAACACACATTAACAGTGTGTGAAATAAAAATCTGGATGCAGAAGGAAAATAACCTTTTTGTAAGGTATCCCTTTTAGGTTGCTCTGCATAGCCCCTGTTTATGAAATCCTTTTTCAACTCGTCTTTAGAAAATGAGGTTTTTCCTTTCAAATCATCGAGTTTAAAGATTTCAGAAATGGATTGTGGAGAGATTTGAACCTTCTTACCCTGTATCGAGGAGTTGATGGCTGTGATGATGTCTCCTTGTTTTTCAAGGGTGGCATTCTTCCAGAACTCTCTCTGGGTCTGAAGATAAATGGGAGCATCTGCTGTTATCATAGTTTTGTACTTTGATGCAGATAAGATGTCAATGATGGAGTCGAAGGTGTTGTCAGTTGTGGGTTTTGTGAGTATACCCACATAGTTGTGAGGAGATTTGTAGCGAATCTCCGTAGTTTCAGCGGCCATTTGAGTGGCGTCTGATGGGGTGGAGGAAGAAGATGGTTTTGATTTTGACTTCGATTTTGGTTTCGTCATTTTTGATGAAGAAGATCGAAGAAGGTTTTTGGAGTTATGAGAGGGAAACTGCTTTGTGAAGAGAATGTTTGGAATTCAATTCGACAGTGTGAGCCCCTGTTTGGGTTTAATCAGGGTTTTATTCAGGGAAAAAGTGAATGCTGATGTGGCAGCGGTTATAATGATCTGACGGCTAAAAACTGACCACGTGCCAACCCCTGATGAAATGGTAAATAATGGAGGACAGTTGTTTTGACAACCACTGATAGATCAATCATCAGTAGTTACAACGGTAATGAAATGAAGCAGTGGGTGTATCAGTGGATGGAACAATGATTTTAAACATCAGTGTTTTTGAAAGAAACAGAGGTTGACTATTAGCAGTGGACATACTTTAGAGGGCAGATGTTGAAGCACAACAGCATTTAAGGAACAGCAGTGGTTGAAAACAATAATGAGGATCATTTGTGTAACAACTATTTCTGCAGCAGTGTTTTGATTTTTGACAAATAATTTTAGCATCTGCTTGTCCAGATGTAGGAATTGATTTTGTCTTGTGAAAGCACAATATCTTATCTAGCATCTGTTGAACACCAGAATTGCTATTCTTAACAAAATACATTTTAGATGTATATTATCAAGATTAAATTGCCAGCAGTTATCTACAGATATTTTTGTTCAAGGTTTTGCCAAATGTCCATTATTCCAGACAGTGGTTTAACATCCCAGATGATGAAAACTTTTTCTACTAAAACAACTCATTTTGTGTCTAATTACTTGAACTAGAACATGAGTATCTCAGTAGTTCAAAATCAATTTGCAATCAATTTTTGATCTGTGACAACCAAACTTGAGCTTAACATGACCTTGGTATGTGTGCCATTTCCTTTTGATCAGATTTAAGGATAGTAATTTCACATAAAAATAAGGAAATTGCATCCTGACCAGAGATGAACTTTACTAACAAAAATGAGTAAAAGTACAAAATATATTTTACAAGCAGTAATATATATCTGGTTTTATTTTAGAAAAACCCCTTACAAAAATAAAAGGAGTTTTGAAAATTATCAAAAGGATCTGACAGCTTTCCAAGAAGTTCATGATCATATCATTCTCAAGTTATTTTGACCATTGTTTGGGGTCATTTTCTTGTCAATCGATTGTAAATTCTTCTTTTAAGGTCAATCACTGGAATGTCATAGATACCTGAACAATTCCTGTATTGATGAATGCACACAGTTGCATGATCCCATTGTTTAACCCACTTTAACCTCAAGAGTGTTTTATGCTTATACTCTTTTCCTTTGATTTCAAAAGTTTTGAGATAACCACACTTTGAGATTTGTTCATTTTCTTTTTCCCTTTTTACCCTTTTTATTCACATGTTCAGAAATACTCACTGGGAGATTTTATTTTGAACACGCTTAGTCCAGAATCACTTTGAAGTAATGTTTTGAGAGATCTGACCACATTTGTGCATGTTTTATTACCAGATCTCACATTACATATGATTAGGACTGTTTTGACACCTTATTTTCTTAATGTGTTTTGACAAAGTTGATTTGGTCCTTTTGAGGATTCTCAACCTGCCTTTGAGCACATAAGAATTTTGACTAAAGCTTTATTTCCCTCTTTCTATGTCAGCAGAACACTAGTGTTTAGATGAACATAGGTTTTGCTGATCTGAGGTGCATACTTTAGTGTAAAATATAAAAACATCACAAACTTTCATAACAACAGTTGAAATCAATTTTGAATGAAGATGAACACACCATAGTTTTCAGATAAGTTTCCAGATCTGGAAATTATGAGTGATTTGTGCATGACATCATCAGTTGTATGAGATTTGTGAATCTTATGACATCTTGGTTGTTTTACAGAGCTTTTGAGTCATCATTTTGAACATGATTTCTCGTTACTCTGTTTTCAACTGAAATACGACCAACCTTAGTATCAATGAATTGTGAGCTGAACTGTTATGTCAAATTGATGGTTAGATCGAATTTGACTGTCCGAGCTCTGATACCAATTGTTAGGATCCGAGGCTGACATGATTGTGCTTGTTTGTACAAAATGAACATTCAGTGAATATAAAATTATGTAAAGTGCAGCGGAATTGTATACAAACTTTGTAAACACAAACATAGAAGAGAATAGTATGTTTAAACACTTGTTTTACTTTGAGTCGAATGATTACAATGAAAATCAAAAGATTATAAGCATGCTTACAATACTATGTTCCCCCTCAGCCTGATACCCCAAGGTTGGTTGCACAAGATGAAAGGATTGGACTGAAGAAGAAGAAACCACTCAGTCAATTAAATGTAACAGTACAGGGTACTGTTACATTTATAGGCAAACCAAACCACTGAAGCATCTTAGCTGACATCACCATGAAAGTGACATCTAACAGCCTATAAACACTGATCTATACAAAACTACTGATGTCTAACAACTGATTGATAATACAATACAAAACAAGAGATAACAACTGCTTCACGTTCCACTGTTGTAGCCTGAGCACTGATGTTGAACTACAGTACTTTCTTCAAAGGTGATTAGTCTTTGAGTGGGCAGTGCTTGTGTCTTCAGCAGTACTTAAGAAACAGCATTAGATAGAGCAACAGTGTTTGTCTTCAGCAGTCTTTAGAGTATCATCAGTGTTTGGTTCATCAGTTGTTGTAGTGAGCAGTACTTAAGATCCATCAGCTATTATAATGCCACTGTCAAGGGGAAAGCAAAGAGTAAACTGCTGCTTATTGTAGTCCTCTGATGTGATTCGGTTTTGGCTTTACATTATCTGTTCCTCTGGTAGGGTTCAAATCCAACATGGACTCAGTTATGTTACTCGTGTGTCGTTTTTCATTATTTCGTTTTGTTTTCACCGTTTGCTGGCATGAATAGTGTAACCGTGAAAAGTGCGCGCCACACTTTCTACCAACACTTTTAGGACATTGTTTGATTGGATTCGAAATACGACAAAAAACCAACATATGTTTTAGCATTGTTTTCTTGTCCTAACAGTGTTATCTAATAAACGACACAGTTACTTAATTAAATTACGCTAAATGCATGAGATTATGTAAATAAAATAGTGATTAGTTTGTACGGAATCACCAGTCATGCCATGTATGGTTTTTAAACTTTCTCGCGTTTTAAATTGAATGGTATTTAGTAAATGATGGTGTTTGTTTATATAATATGTTTTTGGTGCGTAGTTTAGGCGGTAATTGATTATAGTAAATGTTAGTAATAAATTTTTCGTCGGTTCAGTTACTGTTTGTTCATATTTATCTGTTAAAGCTGTAAGGCTTCCATCATTAAGTTTGGAGTTTTGTATGAATGACGTTTTAGATAAAGATGGCAAAATACAACTAATTAACTTTTGTAAGGCAAAACAGTGTTATTGCGTTTTGAAACATACGTCACTTTTTTGTGCATAACAAACCATAAAAGATTACACACACATAAACGCCAAAGAAAAAGAGCACTTTTCAGTAAATAAAATAGGTGGGGATAAACTCAATAAGATAAAGATGTAAGGCGTCACATCACTAAGTTTGGCGTTTTTCTGTTAAAGTTGTATGGCATCCCAGTCAGTCAGTGTTTGTAGTTACTGTTTGTTCAGCTTTATCTGTTAAAGCTGATTAAGTTTGGCGTTTTGTATGAATGACGTTTTAGATAAAGATGGCAAAATAAAACTAATTAATTTTTGTAAGGCAAAATAATGTTATGGCGTGTTGAAACATATACCAGACATGCACATTGTATATGATATTCATGGCGTTTAGAAACAAGTAGATGTAATAGTCTAAACCAAATACATTGGTCAACATGAAAATTAAAAAAATGAAAGCAATTTATGGCGTTTGTGGCATTTTGGCATTTTATAACTAATTAGAGAAATAAAGTATTTTATTAGCGGAAAAGTACAAAACAAACCATAGAAAAGGACACCAAAAAAATGAAAAAAATTTCTCATCCAAATCTTCACTGTCGTCGGTCTCTTCTTCTCATCCAAATCTTTACTGTCATCAGTCTCTTCTTTTTAAAGATTTTGTCCCCGGAACCTTTGAATTACTTAGATAGATGTTGATTCCTACACGGCTGGACGCTCGGCTCTAGACGAAGCTGATCATTCAGTAAAATATGGCGTTTGTTTTTGGTGTGATCTATGGTTGTTGATTGTTGAAGTGGTTGTGTGGATGGTTGGAGACATAGATCGACGCCGTATGTGTGGATGATCTTTTCTGGTTTGGATTGTGAGTGGGTTTTTCGCTTGGTTGATCTGTGATTCGTGGGTTTTTTCTTGTTCTTGTTAAACCCTCGTTTCTTCGACTTCATCTTTGGTCTTCATTGTTATCTTCATCCCACTCTTCACTGTCATCGGTCTCTTCTACTCATCCAAACTTTTTTCAAGAATAAACCACTGAAAATGACAGATCACTGTCATCAGTCTTTTTATCTTGAAGATTTGTCCATCTCATTCAGCAAAATCTTATTGAGTTAACCCTCACTTAAGAATCCATTTAGTGAAACTTTATTGAGAACAAAATTGAATCTCCAAGAAACGACGTTTGCCATTTGAGGTTTTTAAACTTTTAGGCGTTATAAATTGGATGGTATTCAGTAAAACATGGCGTTTGTTTTTGGTGTGATCAATGGAAGGTCCTGAGACGTTGTTTATATAAGATGTTTTTGGCGAGTAGTTTAGGTGGGAATTTTTTATAATAAATGTTAGTAACAAAGTTTTCGTCGTTTTAGTTATTGTTTGTTCAGCTTTTATCTGTTAAAGCTGTAAGGAGTCCCATCATTAAGTTTGACGTTTTGTATGAATTACATTTTAGATAAAGAAGGCAAAATATAACTAATTAACGTTTGTAAGGCAAAATAATGTAATGGCGTTTTAGATAATGAAAGCAAAATACAACTAACTGACTTTTGGTGTTTGGCGTTTGTGGCATTTTGGCATTTTATATCTAATTAGAGAAATAAAGTATTTTATTAGCGGAAAAGTACATAACAACGCACAGAAAATGACACAAAAAAAGAAAAAAAATAAATCTCCTTGTCAGAAGGGATTTCGTCTGAGAAGTATCCATCGCTCCCCTCTTCTTCTTCTTCGGATTCTTCATCCAATTTCTTATCCAAATCTTCACTTTCATCGGTCTCTTCTTCTTGAAGATTTTGCAACCTTCATGTGAACATGTCATGCAATAACGCCAATTTTACTATCATGTATGTGTTCAAACATGTTGCGTTGTTTAACTCCTCTAGGAACCCTAGACTCTGTTTGGTCATGATGTTTTCAAGCGTGTAATCTTCCTGCTCCCCGTTGTCACATACAACAGTCACCATATCAGTGTCTTCATGGTCCACATTTGGATTTGCATTGTTCGATCCAAATTTTCTGGTTAATCTTCGTATAACCGTTTGTGTTTTCTCACAGAGGTTATAAAGAGGAACGCTAAGTGCTAGGATCCCTCTCTGTACTTCTTCGTCCAAGTTCATTATGGCTTTGGTGGTTTTCACAAACACTCTTCTTCTGTTGTTAAAGAGGATTACGAATCTAGTGATTCTAGTTTTGAATCTCCATGAAACGATGTTTGCCATTTGTCCTCTTCCTAGAGTTTTTTTTTTTTTTGAAATTTGGCGTTTTAGTAGGGATAGCGTTTTGGTTAAAGATGACGTTTTTAGTATGATCAACGGAAGGGATGGTAACGTCGTTTATATAATGATATGTTTGGCGCGTAGTTTAGGAGGGAATTTTTTATAATAAATGTTGGTAATAAAGTTTCAGTTATTGTTTGTTCATCTTTATCTGTTAAAGCTGCAACATGTTTTGTCATTAAGTTGGTGTTTTGTATAAATGACGTTTTAGATCAATATGGCGTTTCATCTGGGAGGGATTGATGTGTATGGCTTGTAGAATGGCGTATTGCTCATGTGTTTGGCATTTTGTATTAGAGCAGTAAAAAGACCTTTTTACCCTTAATGAATCGCATCCACGTAATAAAGTTGATGTTATTTACGAAAAACGCCATCGCGCCAATCTAATCCATACATTGTTTTGATCCAACGTATGAGGGGCGTTCTTACCGTTTTCACACTTATAGGCATTTTCCCTAAATCATGCCCCTATATATATCTATACTTATATAATAAAAGAAACCAAGTTTTGGACACGTGTCATCTATAGAAGGTATCCTTAAATTTATACTTATCTTATATTAACTAAATAAATAAATAATAAATTAATATTAAATCTTATCATACTTTAATAAGATATTATCTTCAAATCTAAATTGTTAATTTAATATATTTTTAAAACAAATACCTTTCTTTCCAACTTATATTATATTAAATATATAAATAATAAATTAATATTAAATGTTATCCTAATTTATTAAAAATATAACTTTTTTTATATATGTTCATAAGCTACATTTACAAGAAACTAAGGATCACGTGCACCTTTACATTTCTATAATGACAAAGTTTGTTTCAACCTTCTAGGGTAGTCCAGTTGCCCAGCCTCACCCACCCTCTCCCTAGAGGTCCCGAGTTCGAATCTTGGTGTCCACAACCCACAGCCAAGCTCTTCGCTCTCAGTTGGGTATTCACCCCCAGGCAGCTATGGGGTTAAGCTAGCTTGTGGAGTGTGATCACTCCAGCGGTTGGGAGGACCGTGGAACATCCCCCCCCCCCCCCAAGTTTGTTTCCCCACACTCATTAAAAAATACTTGGTGGATATTGGATCACTGGAGTATCATCGTGTCACCAGCGGAGATAAAAAATATATTAACGTTTAATTGTTTGTAAAGATAGAGATTAATTTACCTTTCAAATTCATAGTCATGCTTCAACACCAAAACAGAATGTACTTTGTTTCTTCAATTTCTTCAATTCGTTTTGATTGGGACTACAAGAGAATATATAGAGTTTTTGGGTCTATAAATCCATCTCCATATACAACTCTATTTTTTATTTACTTAACGGATTAGGATGAATGTTAGTGTTTCAAATTGAGCATTATAAGTTACCTTTTATGTATAGATTTTCGATTCCCACAAGAGAGGTTTTTCCAAATTATTGGGTTTACTCATGAATTGGTGTATAGGCATCATGCCTACTGGAGTTGAATATGATCGTTTTTCCGGTGATCAGAGACTAACAACATTAGGGTTCCGTTAGTCAAGGTCCATTGGAAGCCAATATGTTAATAGTTGGGACAGCCAGTGGTTATTTTTGAAATTGGAATTGTTAGCGGCCAACAACGAATAGTTGGGATTATTAAAATCCAATATTCCTTTCTTTAATTGTGTTTTTAAAAATAAATATAACTTTCTTTATTATTTACTATAAAAAGTTACATTTATATAACACGTGTAATACACGAAGTTGTTAAAGATATAACTTTTTATCATTTGCTATGTAAAATTAGATTTATTCAACACGTGTAATACACGAGGTTTTTAAAGATACAATTTTTTTTTTATTATTTGGCAGATTTTTCAACCCGACTGACTATACACGGGTTTTTTAAAGATACAACGTTTGGATGTAATATTTTTATTATTTGGTAGATTTATTCAACCGGATTATACATGGGTTTTTTTAAGATACGACGTTTTTAGTATTTAGTATACAAAATTACATTTATTTAATCTGTGTAAAGATAATATTTTTTATTATTTGATATATAAAATTACATTTATTTAACCCGTACAATATACGGGGTTCATAAAGATATAACTTTTTATTATTTAATATATAAAATTACATTTATTCGACCCGTGTAATACACGGGGTTCTAACCTAGTGTATGTATATATATACACACATAAAAGTCTATGACTTACTCTTTTATTGCCGATTGGTTTAATGTGAAACATTATTAGAGTTTATATGTTAGTCTATCTGTTCTATCAGGCTATATCGTTTAGCTTAGATCGATCCAAATGTCTTGTATTGAAAGTCAATGGTTGAACTCAGTGGCGGATCAAAGATTATTTCCAATGGGCTCATATTTTACGGTAGTTAGATTCCTCACATACAAACATTAGAATTTTCGGGTCAGGAAACATAACAAATACGATATTATAATAAAAATACATGAGCATTAGAAAACAAACGATACAATTACGATGTGATTAGATTTGAAAAAAAAACACAAATTAAAAAGATATACACAAGAAAAATTCTGACTAGAATAGTAGAATTCAGGGCTGTTTGGCAACTTCTGAATGATTAAGTGCATAACCAGTAAGAGGTCTAAACCATTAAGTGCTGAACCAGTAAGAGGTCTGAACCATTAAGAGGCAGTATAATGCTTAACTGTTCAGAGGCAAATGTCTGACCAATTCCGATTAAAGGTCTTAACCATTCAGACTTAGGGGCTGTTTGGCAACATCTGAATGATTAAGTGCTGAACCGGTAAGAGGTCTGAACCATTAAATGCTGAACCAGTAAGAGGTCTGAACCATTAAGAGCCTATATAATGCTTAACCGTTCAGAGGCAAATGTCTAACCAATTCAGATTAGAGGTCTTAACCACTCAGACTCTGTATAATACTTAACCATTCAAAGGCAAATGTCTGAACAATTCAGACATCTGCTCGTGAAACAAACAGTCTGAACCATTAAGTGCTGAACCAGCAAAAGATCTGAACCATTAAGAGGCTCATTAAGAGGTAAACAAACAGCCTATGAAAACTCAGCCTATGACTTCATCTCTAGAATCTGAGTACAAGAGTTACTAAAGAACTTTGTTTGCAATGGCTGAAGTTTTACTTCTCACTGTTTGCGTTTAAAATAGATATAAAAAAGTTACAAAAAGTGCCATAGACAAGAATCAAATGTTGGATCAGTTCTGTTTAAACATAATGGAAAACATGAATAATACCTGTTACAGCAGACATGCCAGCAGAGAATCCAGTCAGAGATGCAGCCATTGAGTTCGACATGATTGTCAGGATGATCTGGTTCCTCCTTAGGGTGTAAGATTATGATGGTGATGAAACCGAAGTAGGGTAATTTCGGTTAGGGGAGAGAGTCACGAATTTGATGATGTTAATGAGGGTTGTGATTGTGTAATATGTGTAACCCTTTAACTCTCTAATAAGCCCCTTATTTATACACCCAAGAGGAAACCCAATTAGTTAATAAGGGTAATATGGTCCATCAACAATTACCAACTAATTATTAATAGGTTAATAAATATATTTTGATCTAATATAATATAAATGATTATATAGGCTACAAGATTAAATATTACATTTATATATTTAATCTCACATTCTCCCACTTAGCCAAGTAATCATTTATCATGAGTATTAGGTAAGCCTGGCCAGGAGTTAACACTCATTTTAGCTTTAAACCAAGAACTATAGCAGAGAAATACAGCCGTTGAATCATCATTCGACTCAGGACCCCCATTAGTCATACTATAGCCTCAATTTAAAACCTAATAGTTACGATCAAAATATGTATAAGCCCTTTAGCGTCTGATTTGTATTTATGTTTGTCTATATGTCATTACACCGGCAGAACATATGTTAGAGACATACAAAATCAAACTGAGGAAATTTTATTAATTAAAACATAAGCTAGTACAATATGCCATTAAACAAGGTCTTTAGTAAGTCCCATATTCGATACATGTTCTTCGAAAACTTTAGGTGGGAGACCTTTAGTCATCGGATCCGCTAGCATATCTTTAGTACTAATATACTCTATACAAAGATTATTTTCCTCAACACGTTCACGTACGAACAAGTACTTTGTATCGAGATATAAACCAGCTCCAGTCGAACTGTTACTGTTCGAGAAACTAACGGCAGCTGAGTTATCACAGTAAAGCTTCAATGGTCTAGAAATGGAATTAACAATTTTGAGTCCAGTGATCAGATTTCTAAGCAACATTCCATGACAGGTTGCGTTGTAAACAGCAATGTATTCTGCCATCATTGTGGAAGTTGTAGTTAACTGTTGTTTATGACTCTTCCATGAGATAGGTCCGCCTGCTAACATAAAGATGTAGCCCGAAGTGGATTTCTTGTCATCTTTGCATTTGGCAAAGTCAGAATCAGAATAACCTACCACTTCTAAGTGATCACTTCTTCTATAAGTCAGTTTATAGTCTTTCGTCCCTTGCAGATATCTGAGGACCTTCTTAGCTGCTTTCCAGTGATCTAGGCCAGGATTAGTCTGATAACGGCCTAGCATTCCAGCAATATAAGCGATATCTGGGCGAGTACAGACTTGAGCATACATCAGGCTCCCGACTACTGACGCGTAAGGTATCTGGCTCATTTGCTCCTTTTCAACCTCTGTTGTCGGACACTGGAATGAACCGAAAACATCTCCCTTAACTACTGGAGCGACGGAGGGTTTGCACTGTTGCATGTTGTAACGTGTAAGGACACGATCTATGTAAGTCTTTTGAGACAATCCTAAGATCCCTTTGTGTCTATCTCGGTGAATTTCGATGCCAATGACGTAAGAAGCATCTCTGAGATCCTTCATGTCGAAGTTATGCGAGAGTAACCGCTTCGACTCATGCAACATGTCTAAACTATTACTTGCCAATAGAATATCATCTACATAAAGGACAAGTATAGTAAAGTTACTCCCACTCATCTTGAGGTAGGTGCATTGATCCACTTGATTCTTCATAAAACCTTGCCTCTTCATGACTTCATCAAACTTGAGATACCATTGACGTGATGCTTGTTTTAACCCATAAATGGATTTCTTCAACTTACAGACTAGATGCTCCTGACCTTCAGGTTTAAAGCCTTCAGGTTGTTTCATGTAAACATCTTCGTCTAAGTCTCCGTTAAGGAAAGCAGTTTTGACGTCCATCTGATGCAGCTCTAAATCAAAATGAGCTACTAGGGCCATAACGATCCTTAATGAATCTTTACGAGAGACAGGTGAAAACGTCTCTTGATAATCAATTCCCTCTTTCTGAGTGTAGCCCTTTGCAACCAATCTCGCTTTATAGCGTTCAACGTTCCCATTCGGATCTAGTTTTGTTTTGAACACCCATTTACAACCTACAGGTTTGACACCGTTGGGTAATTCTACCAAATCCCAAACGTCATTTTTCTTCATGGATTCAAGCTCATCAATCATTGCTTTGTTCCATTCAGAAGACTGATCACTGCTAATGGCTTCATTATAAGAGATAGGATCATTGAGCTTTCCAGCATCCATTTCAGTCAGGTAGGTAATATAATCATCCCAATTAGTAGGCCGTTTTTGCCTAGATGACCTCCTGAGCTGATTTTCGGGTTGAGCGTTGTCTTGGTTTTGAGCGTTTGATGTGCCTTCGTTATGAGGTATAATGGGTTCTGGTTGTGGAGTTGGAGTTTGTGCAGTGGCTTCAGGTGCAGTTGCATGGGGTACAAGAGGAGTAAACGGAGTAATGGTAAGCGACGAGTCTCTCCCCCCCGCGTCTTGTACTTCTTGCAATTCTTCATAAGGGTTAGTACTGCTCCCACTGACCTTGAAATCCTCCAGGAACGCGGCACGCTTGGTTTCAACAATACGGGTGACATGGGAAGGACAATAGAAACGATAACCCTTTGAATGATCAGGATACCCGATAAAGAAGCAGGTAACTGTTTTAGGGTCAAGTTTCCTTAGGAAAGGATTATATAATTTTGCTTCAGCAATACAGCCCCATACTTTCATATATTTAAGACTCGGTTTCCTTCCTGTCCAAAGTTCATAAGGAGTTTTAGGGACAGACTTAGAAGGAATTCTATTGAGTATATGAACAGCTGCTTTTAACGCTTCAGTCCAGAGGAATAATGGTAAATTAGTGTTGGCTAACATACTGCGCACCATGTTCATAAGGGTACGATTTCTTCGTTCAGCGACACCATTCTGCTGAGGTGTACCAGGCATGGTGTATTGGTTCACAATCCCCTGGCCCTTACAAAACTCATAAAATGGACCAGGAGCTTGACCCACATCAGTATGTCTTCCATAATATTCACCGCCTCTGTCTGATCTCACAACTTTAATCTGACGATCTAATTGCTTTTCAACTTCAGCTTTATAATCTTTAAAAGTTGTAAGAGATTCAGACTTTTCCTTTATAAGATACAAGTACATGTAACGAGAATAATCATCAATGAAAGTGATAAATGAAGTATGTCCTGTGATGCCAGCGATTTGATAGGGACCACTAATGTCAGTGTGAATGAGTTCTAATAAATTAGAGCTCCTAGTGGCACCTTTCTTATTCGCTGATGTCATTTTGCCTTTAAGACATTTGACACATGTTCCAAAATCAGTGAAATCGAGAGGAGGTAAGACTTCATCCTTTACGAGACGATTTAATCGTTCTCTTGAGATGTGGCCTAAACGTTGATGCCACAACATAGATGAAGTCTCTAAGTCTCGAATTTGTTTCTTTTCCATCTTTGTGAGTGATTCATTAATATTATATGACAACAAAGATTTGGAAAAATTATCATCTAGTTCTAATCTATAGAGACCACCATCCAGAACGCCAGTACCATAAACAACGGAATCATAGAGAATAGAGAGTTTGCGATGACCATGAGAAACGACAAAACCGTCCATGTCTAACTTTGGTCCTGATACAAGGTTCCGAGTTACCTCAGGAACATATAAGGTATCATAAAGTTTAATACATAAACCAGTTTTCAAAAATAATTGTAATGTTCCTATGGCCTTCACTTCTAATTCCCGATCATCCCCAACTTTAAGTGTTCTTTGGTTTCTTCCCAGCTTCCGGATTGTAAGGAATCCCTGAAGTGAATTGGTTACATGAACCATAGAACCAGAATCAAACCACCAAGAATTAGCAGGAACATTTAAATTAAAGGACTCAAGTATCATGAAAAAATCGTTACCTTTCTTAGCCAGCCACTCCTTAAAGTCAGGGCATTCCTTTTGCTTATGTCCTGTTTTCTTACAGAACTTGCAATAGGGTTTGCCTAAGGAGTTCTTAGAGCTGGAAGGTGCACTTGTATTAGGATTTGGATTTGGCTTTTGAACCTTAGAAGCATCCTTTCTATGATAAGAGTTCTTCCTCTTCTTTGAGCTGGAAGTGGTGAAGTTAGCAACATCAGTAGTGCGATCCATCTTCATACGCTCTTCCTCCTGCACGCACATAGCGATCAGCTCACTCATCGTCCATTTGTCCTTCTGAGTGTTGTAATTGATCTTGAAAGCTTCATAGGACGAAGGAAGCGAAGTGATGATGAAGTGAACGAGAAAACCATCACTGATCTCCATCTCTAGGCCCTTCAGCTTATTGGCCATATCATGCATCATCATGATGTGTTCGCGAATGCCGCTCCTCCCATCATACTTAGTTGTCACCAGCTTGAGGATAAGAGTGCTAGCGTGTGCTTTTGATGTTCCCTTGAATTGATCCTCCACAGAAGCCAGATAGGTTTTAGCATTTTCAGAATCAGGAATGGCCCCTCTGATTGAGTTATGAATGGATTGCTTCATGAACATGAGAGACATGCGGTTACACCTAGTCCATTTATCATGGACTATCTGCTCAGCAGCAGTACTGGTGGCGGTAAGGTCCGCTGGCTTATTCTCTCTTAGAGCATAATCAAAGTCTAGCAATCCTAGAGTAAGCATGAGGGCATCCTTCCATTCAGCAAAGTTATCACCAGTCAAAGGTGGAATCCCGCAATTGGGTGCTGGTAGTGGAAATAAGATGAGCAAGTTATGATACAAAAGAAGAAATCCTAATGTGATCTAATGGGCTTGTTACACTAAGGCAGGCATAAATAATGACCATTATAATTGTGAAGCTGTGATAATGTCCATTACTAACATCAAAATAATAGACTTAGTAAAATTCTACTTAAACGAAGACAAATCAGCTTTGGCCAGAAGTGTAATCATTTAAGTATGTGTGCAAAGCAATCGTGACAAATCAGCTTTGGCCAGAAATGAGACAATCACTTTAGCTATGCACTTGTCAAGCATGCTAAACATAAATGAATTAAATCAGCTTTGGCCAGAATTAAGACATTTCAGGTTTGTAATGCATACTTAACATAGCCTTTTATAATACTTGAACAATAAATAGATGTATTAAATCAGCTTTGGCCAGAATTAATACATCAGAAGCTCATCCAAGTTAAGCTATTTTGGTTTTGTAAAAAGTTATCTGATTCTGATTAATGAATTAATTATTGACAAAACCAAGTATTTAATAGCAAACCACCTGTTAGCGCGGATCGAACTTAGTCTCGAGTCGCAACCTTAGTCTCGAGTCGCAACCTTAGTCTCGAGTTGTGCTGTTATGGTTGCGAGTCGCAACCTTAGTCTCGAGTTATGCTGTCATGGTTTCGAGTCGCAACCTTAGTCTCGAGTTATGCTGTTATGGTTTCGAGTCGCAACCTTAGTCTCGACTAATCACGTTATGGTTGCGAGTCGCAACCTTGGTCTCGACTAATCACGTTATGATTGCGAGTCGTAACCTCATGGTTTCGATCAATCACGTTATGGTTGCGAGTCGCAACCCCATGGTTGCGAGTAGCAACCTCATGGTTGCGAGTAGCAACCTCATGGTTGCGAGTAGCAACCTCATGGTTGCGAGTAGCAACCTCATGGTTGCGAGTAGCAACCTCGTTAACAGCTGTTTTGTGATAATAACTGAAAACTCGAAATTTAAGGGATTGTGGGATAATGTTTCCTGTTTTAATGCTGATCTAAACTTATCAAAATATTTCGAAAATAATAACTGATATCTCTTTAACAGTTTTCGGAATTTTATTAGATAAAAATAAGATCAAAAACAGGAAAAACACCCACTAATCTAAATTATATTCCAAATCTTAGGGAATTTTCGAGTTTTCTTAGAACATTATGATGAACCCTAACAAAATAAGAACATAATCTGGAAATCCGAAACCTGATTTTAATGGTTTTGTAAGGGATTTCGTGATAATAAGTTTAATCTTTATAATTTCGAGTCGGTTTATCAATTAACAGTTTCCGAAAACAGGGATTTCGGTCACAAACAACCCGAAAACAGTTTTTGATTTTAAGGCTTAAAAAACTTCCGTTTTCCAGATTTTGATCCAAGAATAATGGATACGAAAACAGAACTGGTTTATCAACATATGCTCTGATACCACATGTTGGATCAGTTCTGTTTAAACATAATGGAAAACATGAATAATACCTGTTACAGCAGACATGCCAGCAGAGAATCCAGTCAGAGATGCAGCCATTGAGTTCGACATGATTGTCAGGATGATCTGGTTCCTCCTTAGGGTGTAAGATTATGATGGTGATGAAACCGAAGTAGGGTAATTTCGGTTAGGGGAGAGAGTCACGAATTTGATGATGTTAATGAGGGTTGTGATTGTGTAATATGTGTAACCCTTTAACTCTCTAATAAGCCCCTTATTTATACACCCAAGAGGAAACCCAATTAGTTAATAAGGGTAATATGGTCCATCAACAATTACCAACTAATTATTAATAGGTTAATAAATATATTTTGATCTAATATAATATAAATGATTATATAGGCTACAAGATTAAATATTACATTTATATATTTAATCTCACATCAAACCTACAACTCCTTGGTTATAAACCAAACTCTTAAATGCTAGAACCCTTTTTGACTTTTGTATATTGTGTCACCTAATATACAATTTATGGGTTCACACCATATTTATATATATCTTTCATTAAAATTTCGAAACTCAATTGGTACTGGCGAACGCGTACCTATGTACGTAGATCCGCTCATGGGGGAGCTTAAATATTTAAATTTGGGGGCTGAAAATATAAGAAACTATAATTAAAGTTCTTAAAAAAAAAAAACAAATAAAGATAATATTTTTCAAAACTAATAGACTAAAATATGCGCTTCAAAGAATAAAATTAGAGGACCAAGACCCCATCTCAACCCAACAAAGTTCCGCCCCTTTGAAAGTCATTCTGGTTTGGTAGTCATTAGGCAATTTGTTCCGTGAACAAATACAACGATACTCGGGAAGACCGGATTGGATACATTATATAGTTGGATGGAGTCCTTATAGACTAAAGTGTGAATAGAGATTTGTTGAATGTAAATTCAATCACACGTTGGGGGAAAAAGTAGGGTGGTCATGCATGGCACCACCTGAAACAAGACAAAAGTATAATTAGGTTTTGAGTAGTCATGAAACTCGTTTAATAAACATGATATGTTCATGTTGCCCTATGTAAGTTGTTTAATTAAACGTATTAGGTTTGTTTAACCAGTTTAATTAAACATGTCGACCCATGAATCCGTTTAATGAAACATGTTAACTTGTCCATCCGTTTAACCCACTTAGGATAATCTGCCAACCTATTTAACACATTTACACATTGATTGCAATATATTTACAAAGTGTCATCAGTTTGACTCGTTTAGATAAATGTCTACTCATGTATTTATCGAAATCGTCTACGAGTTACAACTTGACCCGTTTAACTCACATTCACACGTATATGCAAATAATAGTGTGTATTTATCGAAATTTGTAAGGATATCAAATTTGAAATTTGTGAAAGGATATCAAATTATAGTTCATATTGTACTTTTGAAAGGATATCAAATTTGTGAAATCACCTAATCTTTGACTTTTACTAGCAAAATAGTTTACATAATGTAACTTTCGTAAAAATAATTTTATATGCTTTGAATCATGAACGATCCTTGTTAAATCTATCTACCAACTATCTTTGACTTTGATAATGACAGTTGGCAAAATGTTATGCTAAAAAGAATTTATAGCAAGTATATATGGATTATAACTTCATAGAAAATAATGTTTGTACAAAATGATAAAACCATATACCCGAACATGGGGTGAATGATGTGTTGTTTTTGTTTCCTTTCCTTTCTTTTTGTTTCTGTGCATTGGAATTTATGTGTTGTTACGGCATGTGTTGACCAATTCTATAATCAGAGAATTCAACAATTAAAAGTAGCATTTTTTTCATCTTTGTAACATGTTGATGCATTATAGTTAAACAAAAAGTTGCAATTATCCAATAAGGCTTTACTTGTTCATCTTTCTTACAAGTTAACACAGTTTTTTGACGTTGTAACGGCACCATCCACAACAAGGTTATGACCACTCACATATCGAGACTCGTCACTAGCAAGGTAAAGAGCCGCGTCCGCTATGTCTTCGGCTTTTAGGTTAGTACCCTTCAAGTTTGCTAAGCTACTCACAAAGTTTTCGGTTTTCTCAATTTCTTTCTTGTTGGGTACTCTAAAATTTATCTCTTGATCTTCAACACATTCATCTTCGCTTCTCCAAGCATTTACAAGCATTGAAGTTGCTACGCCGAAAGGTGAAATACAGTTGACTCTAATCCCATGTTTTCCCAACTCACAAGCTGCATTCTTTGTTAGCCCGACTATAGCATGCTTTGAAGCTGTGTATGCATGTGGGCCCATCCCACCAATAACACTTGCCACACTAGCGGTTGAAATTATGCACCCACATCCTTTGGGAATCATAACCCTAGCGGCATGTTTCATCCCTAGAGCGACTCCTCTCACATTTACACTCATTACTTTGTCAAACTCATCTACGTCAAAATCAACAATGCTTTTGTGCTTGGATTGGTTTCCAAGCACACCAGCATTGTTGAACATGATATCAATACGACCATACCGAGAGATTGTTGAGTCAATTAGGTTTTTTACTTCGGTTTCCAAGCTAACATCGCAATGAACATACATAACTAAAGGCGACAGTGAACTAGCGAGTGCGAGTCCATTTTCATCATTGATATCCGCCATGACTACTTTAGCACCATGTTTGACGAACAACCTCACGGTGGCTGCCCCAATCCCCCCGGCAGCACCGGTGACAATTGCAATCTTTCCTTCCAACCTATAAACAAGTCAATTGTAGTTTTTCAGATTGATTGATTAAAAAAATAGATGATCACCAAATATGAACCTCAAAAAGGAAACTCTAAAAATAAAAACAAACACAATAATCTTTTTTACTCATCCTATCTTAAAGTAAATCATAGTTATGACTTTACTAATATCCGATATAAGATTGCAATGTATCACTTATATATTCACCATTGGGTGTAATTTAGTATTTATTGGTATAATTTAGAAGTATGATTAATGTAAACTTTGCCATTCAAAAAATATATATATATAAGAGCACCCGGGCTCGTACGTGATAGTATCACGGGAATGATGTATAACGCGTTAATGTCCACCGCCGGCAACAAGTATAACGCGTGATGAGTTCAACGAAATCGATTTTCGTTATTTGTACAACGCATGATGATTTATTTTTGTGAGTGGAATTGTTGGTTGGGGGGAAATTGTTGGGTGTGGTGATGAGTGATGACCACCCCCACTTAAAAAAAGTTGTGAGTGATGGAAAAATGGTCGATGACATGACGGAACTTGATTGGTGCTTGTGAGTGATAATTTCTATCACTAGTGAACCACCCCCCTCCCCTAACTATTTATTCTAGAACAACGGGTATCAATTAAACCCCCATACTAGCAAGACGCTAATCAGAAAAGGAAAAAAACATCTTACAAGTACATGAGTGGATTATGAAGCCAATTTGTGACATCAGTTTGTGTGTTTATACACATAACTTACATACGCAACTGCTTAAATGTCATACTTTGAATTATTTTATTATATATAAATTAATGTGCGTGTGTGACAGAATAAGTAATAAGAAAATTTATTACCAACTGTATTTTATATTTTGATAAATAAAAAATATATAGCACCAAAAACGAGTGAGATTTTCTTGTTATAAAAATCTGTTTTCTGACGAGTGCTTAGTTGTCTTTGCTAGGACTTAAGTGGTCCTTCACATATGATGACGAAGATCGAAACTTATAAATTACCAAAAAAGATATAATGTAGCTAAAATAATTAGTTTAAACTTTAAAGGTATTCTTTATTCCAACTTGCATTATTTAAGAATAAAATAATAGTTTTTCCGAAGTTCAAGGATCTATATAGATTTGAAAATGGATACAGCAATCTTTATAGCACTACTTTTATAAATAATATTCCATCCCAATAACTTTTATACCAAAGAGTATAAATAATATTCCATCCCAATAACTTTTATACCAAAGAGGGATGATTTGTGTGTGTGTTTGCCATGTATTTGACGAATAGTATGTACGAAAAGTCCATGTTAAAACTCATATAAAATAATTATTATTTTAATACAATCTAATCTTCCGTGAATTTTACAATGTGATCCAACGCGATACTCAAACCCTCGAGCAATGTTTTAAAAAACGGTTTTTGAATCATACTGGTTTGGGCTCAGATTTACGTAACTGGCCATTGTTTTATCTAAAACATAACTATTTTCTTGTAAAATATTATACATTTTTACAACATTTTTATTACTTGAAAACAATATTACATTGGATGAGGTGCGTAACAACGATGTAATATTAAAATGGAAAACACTAGGTTAATTACCGAAAATATGAAAAGTCAGTTTTACCTTATTATCGTGTTTTATTAAAATTTAAAAAATAAAGTTTAAGATAATGTAAACCGGTTCAATGATTTGAACCGGTAGAATCGGATTTACCGTCGGTACACAGGACATACCGTATTCGGCTTTTAGCGGTCATTATCATACCGGACTCGTGTCATGTATCCGAGTTTTTGAATACCGACAATATTTTACACACGTTAATACCATAAGGTCAAAGGGACCACAGTACCAAAGTTGTTTAAAAGTATTTTTTTATTAGAAAGAAATGTACCAAATGGTCAACATTGTATTAAATGAATATGACAGTGACACAGTGTAAGATGCAAAGGTAGTGTCTTGGTAATGAATGCATAAGAAAATCAAGTTCATTTAAGATTAGGGTTTCATCCCATGGATTTGACAAAGATTTTGCATGGATTTAAGAAAGAAAATGTCAAATTTAGCAACGAAATGATAGTTGTGCAAGGAGGAAGGTGAAAGAAGCTAGTGTACCTTCTATAGAAGATAGGATTGGTTTCTTTTCCATAAACATGCATCCCTTGGAAGGTTTTCTCAGGCAAAACTTCAGCAGGCATTGTCCAATAACACTTCTTAAATATATGTCTATATAGAGAGAGAGAGAGTGTGTGAGAAGGAGAGAGAGAGAGAGAGAGAGAGGATGGAGTTAGAGAATTATGAGAGTAGACACAAATGAAGAGGTTTATAGAGAGAGAAGAATGACTTTTGAGAGGTTACTTCTTGGCATTTTGCCAAAAGTTTGCTTTCCATAGTCAACGAATATCACATTCGAAAGACACCAACTTTGCATTTTACACGATTGTGCGAAAATGAAATATGGTTTTTCTAATTGTACCTAGTCTAGTTTCTATTATTAAAACGTACATAATTTATACTATTAAGGTTGTCGTCATCTCGGGGCATTTGAGCAACGCGTGGGACGTGGCGTCGCATTTGGATCAACGGAAATTAGAGGTGTGCACGGTTCAGTTTGGTTATTAGCAATATCCGTAATTGTAACCGAAGTCATCGATCAATCGGTTCAGTTTATTTGGTTAATTGTCGGTTTTCGGTTCGGTTCGGTCAATATCGGTAATAACCAAACCAAACATTGGCTAATTTTTTTTAGAAATACATGTAAAGTAGGTATAAATACATGAAATGGATATATAAATACATGAATTGGATGTATAAATAAGTAAAATGGAGGTATAAACACAAAATGAAAGTATAAAACATGACATGGATGTACAAAACCTAGAAATATATGAATATTTAAATGATTCGGTTCGGTTAATTTCGGTTAACCGATGGTACAAAAAATATCTGTTGACCGATTTTTGGTTAATTCAATTTCGAATAGCTCCTTAAACTTCGTTAGACCTGCAAAACGCAATTCCAATCAAAAGTAAGCCATTCGAAATTGAAAGTTATGTAAAAACATGAACTTAAATACAATAAAGCACTGGTTTTCGACCACGTATCACATCCCATGCTTGTCTTTTGCCTGTCCTCTAGCGAAACTGTTTTTCACTTTCACGTGGGTCGAATAAAAGACTCACTTCCCATTCTGAAAATTTAAGTTAAGGTTTAATGTCATGCCCGGTTCATGATTTTCACAATTTTCGAAATATTTAACGGTAAAGCGGTTAATCTGATCACATAAAAATGGTTACCCAAGATTAGCTAATTATAATGTTCTCTCCACTCGGTTTAAAAACCCCCCTTGAAACTAACGCATCATACACATCCCTTACAATGTTCTCTCCACCCAGTTTAAAAATTTAGCTAACTATGATGTATTCAATATAGAATGCATGTATCGTACTGTTGTGGGTGAAATTTTTTTCCGGTATTCCGAATCTTAGCTAGGGAGCTTGAACTCTGGATAGGTTCAGTATTCTGGGCCTATTCATAATGTTTTACTAACGTTTTCTCCTTGTTTTATTTCTTATGCTTGCAAGAGTAATTATAAGACTAAGTCATTAACTAAAGAATCGTTCCTATAGTTGGAAAGCACGTGGAGAAAGCACTCATCAAGTCCACATTTGTCTCAAGAGAAGACCGAGCTTAATCTGGAAATCCCGGATAGTTAGTTGCTAGATATTTTTTTTGTATATAAACTATGTGGATTGGGTAAGATGACAACACACACTTTTGCAACATATGTAACACTTAGCTTTCGATCCACTTCAGCTCTTTGTACTTGATTTCTTTGAATTAATAGCAAGAACAAATCGCTAACGACTTTCAAGGAGATCATAGCTAATCACGGGTGATGTATTGCAAAATACATCTCTTATTCGTGTATAGTTTGTATAGTTTTCCGTTATATTTAGTTCTGTTTTCGTTAGAATGTGCATACTATTGATTAATTTGAGTTTTCCAGGTCTTCGGTGATAAAAGTGTCGAAAAACGAAGTGTTGGATGCTGGGAAACGAGTGAAAAAGGTGTTAGAATAATTTTTGAAGTTTTGGGGAGCTGAAGCTGATCAAGAAACGCAATAGTTTGTGAAATTTCTGTCGTCGCGTCACACCACCAAGAACTCCCCTAGGCGTCACGCCCCGCCATGATTAAAATATGAATTTCTGACCATTTTAGCTGTCGTGCTACGCGACTTCAAGATCGTTTACCCGTCGCGCGACGCGACGGGGTTGTTGGACAACTTTTCTCCGTTAATCATTAGGGTTACGTATAAAAGGCCAAGAAAATCATTATTAAACCCTAGTTACGAACTCAAGAACCCCCAGGCAAATTTTAGAGCAGATTTTATGTTTTTCGGAGTGTTTTGGCATACGGGAATCATTCGGTTGAAGCTAGGAGCATAGGAAAGAAGATTGTTCGGGTCTTATCTCCCGGTTTTCATTATTATCTTGTTTTCGATACTTTAATGATGAATTCTTGTTTTGAACTTATTATTTTGATTTTAGACATCATGTTTTCAGGCTAAAACCTTTGTTACTACCTAAGGTTAGATGATAGTTTAATAAAGTTTAGATTTTTAATGGTTTTCTGTTGTTTGGTTATGGATTGATCTTTGAAAGTAAATGATTCTAGAACCTTTAATTTGGTGTGTATGCGTATTTAGATTTGATTGTTGATTATTTGCTGTTTCACATAAATTTTGGTGGATGTCTTTCAAATAATGAATTTGTGTTGTTGTTCGTATCTTTGCGGGTTCGGGTGATCTTTGGGTAAATCGGCCGATAGCCTTAGAAACAGTAATTAAAATACAATTGCACTAAGTATTCTGCTTAACTTGTCGCTGAGAGGCTCGAGTTAGTTAGTAGGTCCCGGTACGATATATAGCTAAGATAGGTTTTGAGAGAAGTCGGTCTTAGTTCCCTAATCGCACCTGTGTCTAGTAAACCAAGTTAGAATCTAGGATTGCCTTAGACTTTCGCGCTGAGAGGTAGATCGTCATATTAGGGCACTTTTAGAGACGTTAGAGGACTGAGAGGAAGTCTAACAACCGGTGCTCATAACAGCCTTGTAGGGTCTCCTAGGTTTCTTCCTGAGAAGGGTCGGGAGCTCTTAGCATGAGATAACTTAGGGTTTAGTACTTTACGATCCTGGTTCCATACCACAATAGTACCGTTAGAAATCCATTCCTAGTTAAACTGGATTCAAGCCTAGGTAGTCGTTAATCTCTATTGAACTAAACCTTAGTTCATATTCGTGCCATAGTCTATTTTTATTTTAATTCCAATTCTAGGATTTTAGTAAACCCCCCCCCCCTCAAAACACAAAAAAACAGTTTAGTCGTGTCAGTATCAGTCTAAATAAAGTCGTTAACGTAGTTAATTAGAGTCCTTGTGGGTTCGACATCCGGACTTGCTTTTCTTTACTAGAGTCAATCGGTTCACTTGCCGATGAGTAGTTTAGTCGAGTTAGAGAGTCTAGATTATTATTACTTGAGACTAAATTTAGGTTTATTTTAGTTTATTTTATTTGAACTACTTCAAGCACATCAAGTTTTTGGCGTCGTTGCCAGGGACTCTTGGCAATTGTGTTAATTACTTTGTTTGGATTTCAATTGATATATATATGTGCTTTTTGTGTGTTTTTTAGTTGTAGGAGTCCAAGTAATTTTAGTGTCTTTTTATCTTTAGAGTCTTTTGTTGGAGTCGTCTTACTTGTTGGTTCTCGGTTTTGCAGTTCATGCCCCACACGCGTTCTCAGGGACCAGTGAAGTCGTCGATTGACAAGTCTTCCTTCTCCACATCTAGTTCACAGGTTAGAAAATCCTCAACTTCATCTTCAGCCCCTTCTGACTCTATACTACAATCTAAACCACCGAACTTTGATTTCACCCCGAAGTCGTCACCCCACAACACCCCACCACCGTCCCGTCCACCTAGTCCACCACCAGTTTACCAAATGGCCGACAACCAAACTGTCCATCAACGCTCCACCACGGGTTTTACCGCAAACTCACCCATTACCCTCCCTGAAATCACCAATGACAAGTCCTGGCAAATTCCTTCATACATCATGACCGCCATTAACAACTCTTGTCAGTTTCACGGTCATGATGATGAGGATGCGCCTGCACATATCAACCGTCTCACCCGTCTTTGCAGCACCTTCGGTATCGAAGGTGTTAATCTTGATGCTCGGTATCTCCAAGTCTTCCCATTTTCGCTTGCTGGCCGCGCAGTTATATGGCTTGATTCGCAGCCGGCAGGTACTTATACCACTTGGGCTGGACTTCGAGATGCCTTCCTTGCTAAGTATTTCCCACCTGCGAAGGCATCTCGCCTTCGAGACCAGATCCATTCATTTAGAATGGAACCTGATGAACCATATCACTTAGCTTGGGAGAGGTTTCAAACTTTACTCTCGCGTTGTTCCCAACATGGGCTTTCGGATTGGGCTTTAGTAGAAACAATTTACAATGGTCTCACCCCTGAGTGTAAGGTCCGATTCGACACATCTGCAGGAGGCCATCTTATGGGAAAGAAATCTGTGGCCGACTGCAATGATCTCTTTGAGAGCTTCGCTCATGCTGATATAGATCATAGTGCTACCAGCAGGAATTCCATTCCTGTGACTACTTCCTCATCTTCCCGAGGAGTAAACCAAGTCGTCTCGGACTCAAAGATAGCATCTCAACTTGACTATATCACCAAAGAGTTGTTAGAAATCAAGAAGAAGGTCGATAGGTGCGAAGTTTGTAGGGGTGGTCATGACACCGTAGATTGCCCAACACTTACCCTAGAACAGGTAGAGTACATAGCAGGTCAAAATAGGGGGCCAACTAATCCGTTTAATAATAGTAACTCTAATTGGCGTGCTAATAATTATCGCTCTTCAAGTAATCCCCCTGGTTTCCCATCAGGTCAATATCAAAGCAGGGGGCCAGGTTTCTATTCTAGTGGGGGTTCAGGTCAAACAGGTCAGTTTGCTAGTTCAGGTTCAGGGGGGCAGTTCAGAGGTGAGGGGTCAAACCAAGAGGTTCAACCTAGGAATGAGGGGTCAAATAGTAGTTTATCTAGGATAGAAGACCTTCTTACCCAACTAGTGGTTAAGGACCAGGCCACCCAACGTACCTTAGAAGAACATGCCACATTACTCAAGAATAATCATTCAAATTTCTTAGACCTTCAAAGACAAGCTGGGGATATTGCACGCCAGTTGCAAGAACGACCTCCCGGTCAATTTTTGGGAAACACAAAGCCCAACCCATCTGGCACTTTGAAGGCAATTTCGACCCGTAGTGGTAGGACCTTAGGAGAGGTAGTGAGACCCGAGAGTGTTGAGGTAGAAGATGAAGAGCCCGTAGATGAAGATATTGAAATGGAGGTTCCCGGTAAAGTGCAACCTAAGTTAAGCCCAGCAAGTACCGCACACACCGGGGGGCCTCCAGGTGAGAATAGTATAGAGAAATGGCCCATACAAATTGTTCCATCACCCACTGTTGATCTTTCCCGTGCTCCATACCCTTCCCGTCTTAAAAAGCAAACTTATTCTAAAGAGTATGGAAAATTTTTAGAGATCTTTAAGCAACTTAGAATCAACCTTCCCTTCATAGAAGCCCTTCAATCGATGCCTAAATATGCAAAATTCTTAAAGGACCTTCTAAAAAGTAAGGATAGGTTAGGAGAGGTTTCTAACATTCCCCTTAGTGGAGGGTGTTCCACCGTAGTCTTGAACAAGGTCCTGGAAAAATTGACGGATCCGGGCCTTTTTACCATTCCATGCTTGTTTGGGAGTGATACAGAGTGTAGGGCCCTAGCCGGTTTAGGAGCGAGTATAAACCTCATGCCATATTCCATGTATGAGAGGTTAGGTCTAGGAGAGTTATCCCCTACACGTATGTCTTTGTCCTTAGCCGATAGATCAATGAAGTATCCATGTGGCATAATCGAAAACCTTATAGTTAAAGTGGATAAATTGGTTTTTCCCGTAGACTTTGTCATTCTTGATATGGAAGCCGATGAGAAGGTTCCTATCATTCTAGGACGCCCATTCTTGTGTACCGCCAAGGCTATCATCGATGTCTTCGTCGGTAAAATCACATTCCAAGTCGGTGAGGAGAGAGTCACTTTCGAGATAGCACGCTCCATGGAACACCGTAGTGGTTCCGATGATCTTAGTAGTCCCTGTCATTCAGTCTATTTCATAGAGTCTTTCTTATCATGTGTTGACCATTGCTTTGACTATATTAGTGGAGCCAATTTAGTTGAGGGTAAGTTAGATGAGGTAGTTGAGAAAGTAGAGGAAGTTGTGAGTGAGAGTGGGGAAGGAGAAGAGACCGAGTGGGTACCCGAATTGTTGGAGTTGAGTGAAGTGAAGAGTGAGATTGAGAGTACACCCTTAGAGAAACCCGCCCCATTAGAGCTTAAGGTTCTCCCATCCCACTTAGAGTATGCTTTCTTAGGTGAGGGGTCCGATTTTCCCGTCATTATTTCGTCTAAGTTAGAGGAGGGAGAAAAGGGTAGGTAGTTAGAGGTGTTGAGAAAGAATAGGGAAGCCATTCCATGGCGACTTTCGGATATCATGGGCATAAGCCCCGCCTATTGTACCCACCGGATACTCATGGAAGATGATTATAAGCCGGTGGTGCAACCTCAACGGCGCCTAAATCCAAACATGCAAGAGGTTGTTAAGAAGGAAGTGCTCAAGTTGTTAGATGCCGGGGTGATATACCCTATTTCCGATTCACCATGGGTTAGCCCAACCTAAGTTGTTCCAAAGAAAGGTGGGATGATGGTGATCATGAACGAAAGAATGAATTAATCCCTTTTCGTACCGTTACCGGTTGGCGTGTGTGCATCGCCTACCGAGAGTTGAATGACGCCACCCGTAAAGACCATTTCCCATTGCCATTCATTGACCAAATGTTGGATCGTCTAGCGGGTTAACAATTCTATTGTTTTCTTGATGGATTTTCGAGATATTTTCAGATCCCAATCGCTCTGGAGGATCAAGATAAAACGACGTTCACATGCCCTTACGACACTTATGCGTATCGCCGCATGCCTTTCGGGTTATGCAACGCTCCGGCTACTTTCCAAAGATGCATGGTTGCTATATTCCAAGACATGCTTGAGACTTCTATGGAGGTTTTCATGGATGACTTCTTGGTTTATGGTACCACTTTCGATCAATGTCTTCTCAATCTTGATAGGATGCTTAAGAGATGTATAGAGACAAACCTTATGTTGAATTGGGAGAAATGTCACTTTATGGTGACAGAGGGGACAGTCTTAGGTCACAAGGTGTCTAGAGAGGGGATAGAAGTGGATAGGGCCAAGATAGATACCATAAGTAGATTGCCTCCACCCACTAGTGTTAAGTTCGTTCGTAGCTTCCAATGTCATGCGGGTTTTTATAGGCGTTTCATTAAGGATTTTTCTAAGATTACGCGCCCCATGACCCGACTTCTAGAGAAAGATGTACCTTTCGTCTTTGACGAAAAGTGCATCAAGGCTTTTGATTTTTTGAAGGAGAAACTCATTAGTGCCCCTATCCTTGTTTCGCCCAATTGGAGCTTGCCTTTCGAGTTCATGTGCGATGCAAGTGATTATGCCGTAGGTGCGGTTTTATGTCAAAGAGTCGATAAACATTTCCATCCAATCTACTACGCGAGCAAAACTTTTAATGATGCTCAAGAGAATTATACCACCACGGAAAAAGAGCTCTTAGCCGTAGTGTTTGCGCTTGATAAGTTTCGCTCATATCTTATGCTTTCTAAAACCACCGTGTTCACCGACCACGCCGCTTTGCGTTTTCTTTTCCAAAAGAAAGACGCAAAGCCACGCCTCATTAGATGGATTCTTTTGCTCTCCGAGTTCGATATCGAAATTAAAGATAAAAAGGGAGCGGAAAACGTAGCCGCCGACCATTTGTCACGCTTAGAGGATCCTAAGAGAGAGGAGGTTCGTGAGGATTCAATAGGAGACACTTTTCCTCATGAAACCATAGACTTTGTTAGTGCCGAGGTAGAGGGGTTGCCATGGTTTTCGGTTTGGAAAATTATTTAGCAACTGGCGATATTATGAAGGGAATGTCCTACCAACAAAAGAAAAAGCTTCTTAGGGATGCTAGGAAGTACATTTGGGATGACCCGTACCTTTTTAGGATAGGTGGTGATCGAGTGCTTAAAAGGTGTGTTTCAAAAGAGGATGGGATGGACTTCCTTAGATATGTGCACGAGGGTTTGACGGGAGGCCATCACGGGCCGAATGTGACTGCACAATAGGTTTTTGATAGTGGCTTCTATTGGCCAACGGTAGTTAGAGATGCCATAGAGTTCGTAGGACATGTGACCGTTGCCAACGTATCGGCAACATCTCATCCGAGGATGAAGTGCCCCAAAATCCCATCTAAGTTCTTGAAGTCTTCGACGTTTGGGGTGTTGATTTCATGGGACCTTTCCCCTCATCGAGTGGGAATAGGTACATCCTCGTGGCCATTGACTATGTCTCAAAGTGGGTGGAAGCTCAAGCTTTGCCCACTAATGATGCCCGAGTGGTGGTGAGATTTCTTAAGAAGTTATTCACACGTTTCGGAGTTCCTAAAGTTATCATAAGTGACCGTGGTATGCACTTTTGCAATTCCGCCATGGATAAGGCACTTGCACGCTACGGTGTCACTCACCGTCTTTCTACCGCATACCACACGCAAACTAGTGGCCAAGTAGAGAATGCAAACTGAGGGGTTGTTGGTGCATACATATGTCGACTTCGTCTTGTATCGAGTCTTAGATTGCATTGTATAGATTAGGGCACGTTTTACGAGAAAATAGGAGATTGTATGTGTATTAGAAGCTGATTTCGCTCATAAGTGTCAGTAAAGTGATTTCGGGCGAAATCACAATTAGCAGATTTCGCTCATATGGTCAAGTGTCATCAGGGGCGAAATCACAATACTATATATAGGTGTCATTTGGGCGAAATCAGTATATGTTGCCTTGTATTCCACGCCGAGGTGCTGCCGGTGTGAAGACTGACTGTAATTGCATTCTAATCAATACAATCAGTAGTTAAAGTGAAGAATCAGTTGTTTCTAGCTTTGTTTCTTGTTTTCTACACCTGAAACAGAGTAAAACTCCTCTGAACGACTCATTCGGGTCAGAACACGATCCTACAATTGGTGTCAGAGCTCAGGAGGAGGAGTTCTGCAGAGATTAGCTGGAATTCATCAAGTTTTCTTACTTCTACACCTTCTTTCTTCACCGGAACGAGATTTACCGGTCAAAACCTGCTCAAAATTTCACAGATAATAGATAATTGGACTTAGACAAATCCCTGAAAGTTACACATCTAAAATCGGACTAAAAATGGACCAAATTGACCTCCTAGCTGATTTCGCTCGTATGGACACCCTGTGATTTCGCTCCAAAACTCTGATTGATTTCGCTCAAGGGGTGCCATTCTGACTGATTTCGCTCTTGTGAGCATCCTAATTTCGCTCCATTGTGCCAAAGTTGGTAATTTCGCTCCAAATACAAGTGTAATTTCGCTCCTGGGAGACATACTTAGGGATTTCGCTTCAAACATCATCCTAATTTCGCTCTAAGGGTTTCTGGGATTTCGCTCCAAACTGATAAGCTGTTAATTTCGCTTCAAAGTTGCTGATTTTGAAAAACGTGATAAGTAATCATGGATACCGAGTTTTACAACGTGTTTGCAACTCCGTCTGCTCCGTCTGTCATTGCTCAGGCCATGAGTTTGGAAAATGAGACGGGAACCACCCAAAAGCCCTCGAAATTGACGAGTATTGAAGAATACTACGGGTGGAAAGACAGATTCGAAAATTGGGTGCAGGCAAACCATCTTAGGTCATGGGAATGTATTCTAAAGAAATACGTGTTGCCTCGAACAGATTTGCAGGTTATCAAAGATTTATCAGAGTTTACTGATCAAGAACGGGTTATGTACAAAGCCGAAAAGATGATGATCAGTCTGCTGCAACAAACCATCAAAGAAGACATCTTCATATTGCTTCAGCACGACAAAACTGCAAAATCAATCTAGGATGCACTTAAAGTTAAATTTGAGGGTAGTGAGAACATGATAAAGAGCAAGAAGGCACTGCTAAAGAAAGAGTTTGACCTGTTCAGTAGTTTACCGGGAGAGGATACGAAGAAGCTGATAGAACGATACTGCAACTTAGTGTGATCAATGTCGATGTTGAGTATTACAAAAGATCGTGAAGAGTGGGTAGACAAGCTTGCTAATGCATTACCATAGAAAGAGTGGGGAACGTATTTGATGATCTGAAAAATATGGGTGTTTATGATGGGCTAACGATTTCTCAGTTTATTGAAAAGATTGAAAGTCAGGATTTGGAACAGCAGAAGATCGCTAGGATGAACAGTCCAAGTGGTCAACAGGACATAAAGATGTATTACAAAGGAAGTGTTCCGATTCCAGAAGCTGAGAGAAGTCCGAAAATACAAACTGCATTCAGTGCTGGGGATTCAACGAAAAAGGTTGATCAGGGTTCAAACAACAACAGCAGTGGATTCTCATCATTTCCGAGTGTCAATCCAAAACAGTCAAACACAAGTTTTCATTCTCAGAGCACAAAGACAGGAAATGGTTATGTGATTCAATGCAACATCATTCTAAATCTTCCAGAGGGTCAAAGTTTTTCTGAAGAAACTGCAAAAGACCACATGGCTTTACTTGGTTCTGTGCTTCTCTCATATGAAGGTCTAGCGGCTGGTCGGATCGGAAATCCTATGCTCACAAAGGAGGATTACGATCAAATAGACGCCGAAGAGATGGAACTTGATGGACATTAAATGGTGTCTAGCGAGTGTTCTCAGACGAGCTAAAAAGTTCAAACTTATTACTGGGAGAAATAACTTTCTCGATGCTCGTGTATCTACTTTAGGTTTTGATAAATCTAAAGTTACTTGTTTTCGATGCAGGGAGAAAGGCCATTTCAAGCGAGAGTGCAAGAACAGGGAAGCTAGTGGTGCTCAGAATCCATTCGGAAAAGATGACTACTACCGGAAAGCCATTTATCAATAGGTTGGTCAACAGCAAGAACCGCAGGTGGCTCATGGTAGGAAGATTGAGGATTCAAAGAGAGCGTGTTTGGTGGATTTCAATTGGAGCAATTACATATCTCCTGAAAGCAAAGCATGTTTAGTCGATCAAGATGATGAAAGACTACCTGAAGGCTTCAGCTGGGATATGTTTATTGATGAAAAAGGAGAATTCAAAGCTTTCATTGCTAAGATTGTTAGAGAACCAGACATGTTTGTCACATGGATGAAGTCTACTGGAGAGACTGTGAAGAGTGTGGAAGAAGAGTCTGTTGTTTCTGATGAAAGTTCAGAAAGTGCTGATGAAAGCTCACAGAGTTCAGATGAGAGTGTACAAAACGATGTTAGCTCAGAAAAAGAAGTTGTCTTTGATCAAACACCATCTGATTCTGATTTATCAGATGCTAGTTCTGAAAAATCTGTACAGTTTGATCAATCACCTCCAGATGATAGCAGCAGTGATGATGAGGAAGAGAAACATATCAATGTTGCTAAATCTCATCTTTCTCCTGAAAGTTTTAATTTTTATTTTGCAGATCGCTTGGAGAAACTGAAGGAGAAACGAGCTGCTAAAGAACAACAACAAATGAAAACTGAAGATGTAGTTCAGAATGAGAAAGTTGAAAGTGTTGCTGAAGAGATTGCTGAAGCTGAGAAGGTGATTGATACAGAGAAAATGGTTGAAGTGGTGAAAACAATCGAAGTTGAAAAGATTGTTGAAGTTGTCAAGCCTTGCACGAAGTGTTTGGAAGCATGCAAGGAATGTGCAGCAAAAGATGACATAATAGCTGAGTATGAGAAGAAGAAAGAGCAGTTGCTGTTCAACCTCAATTATGTGAAAGAATCTTATGATGTCTTGAACAAAATAGTAATTGGTCTTCAAAAGACAAACTCTGAAAGAGAACAAGCACTAACGATGATGAATGCTGTGATGATGTCAAAGCAGAAAGCTAAAAATTTCTACATCGAGGAGAGTGCTAAGTGGAAGCAAGAGTTGGAGACAGAGAAAATCGAGAATGAGAGAATCAGACGTTTATAGGAGAGTTATTCTAGTTCTGATCTTATTGATCGAATTTATCCGACTGTTGCAGGTATGGAAGCTTTTCAAGATGACAAGCCGACGAAAAAGGATACTGGCAAGAGACCGAATGTTAGCTATAACAAGTGTCCGCCTCCAATTTGGGAAGGATATTCTCCTAGAAAACCAAACGAGGAACAACTTGAAAAGGCAGTCAATATAAAGCTAAAAACCGACACAACTGATGAATTACTAGAAAACATTGACGTCACGTTTATCTCGTCTGACCTTGATCATGAGTCTGAGTTAATCAAAAAGGTGGTCGATCAGGTGTTGGGTACTGATGAGGAGTCCGAGTCAAAGTCAGAGTCTAGAGGGTCAAATTCGTCAGTCAACAGTCCAAAATCGTCGATCAAACGGTCTTATAGTAAAGAATTTTTGTTATCAAAGGCAAATTTGGATGATGAAACATTTGAAGTAGCATACACTTTAAATGATTCTTACAAATTATACTTTGAGAAAGAGTTTCCAATAAGAAGTGTTCGTTTTGATATGATCAAAAAGGTTTTCAAAATGACAGAAATAAATATTTCTGAAATAAAAGATTTAAATCTTACTGGAAAACCTAAAAAATACACTTCAAGAGTTTAACAACGTTTAAACAAGAAAAAAGGTTACAATTCTGGTCCTGGTTTTCAAAAGAAACCAAACCACAATTGTAGCTATAAAAAGAAAGGTTTAGGATTTATTCCACCAGAAAATAATAAAAATATGAAAAATTCTAAAAGAAAAACAGAATTTGTTTCAGGTAGAAGTGCAGAAGAGGAACAGAAGAACCCGTTCTAGAGACAATCAAATCAGGAGTTTCTTGCTGAGAAAAAAAGGATTGGAGCTGATGTGTTTCATCCAAAGGAAACTCGAACCTGTTACAAATGCAATGAAGCTGGTCACGTTGCATGGAATTGCCCGAAAAATGCCAAAACAAAACAGGGAGTTTCTAAGAAATTGAAAGAGAAAGTTGTTGATGTTGAACCACCAATCGAGAAATTTAAAATTTTTTAAAACTCAACTTATGAGATTGGTGAGTGTTTGAAAAAGAATTTTTACAAAAAGAAAGAGAAAGACAACCAAGTGTGGGTTGTTAAGAAGGTTGAAGAGAAAGACGGCGATGAATCTGGTTCCACAAAGCCAGAAGAGCCACAGGTTAAAGTAAAAATTTCAGTGAATGATGAAGAGTTTCCATCCCTGAAGTTTGAAGAGGTTAAACAGAAAGTGGGTAAGGTTGAAATCTCGAATCAGTTTTACACAGAGAAAACTAAGTTTGATGTCGAGAAAACATTCAATGGGAATGTAAAGAAAATTTTTGGGAAAATGCTTAATGGGAAAGCAAAGGTGGTTAAGGATTTTTATGCAACTAAAAAGGCAACTTAGAACCCCACTGCGCAAGAATTGAAAACCATCAAGTCTGAGGAGACTTGGATGGAAGTCTGTTTCCCTTGAAGTCTTAGGACTATGCCGGAGATCCCAAGTTTGTAATCGTGGATCAGGAATCGGCATCATTCATGTTTTAATGAGTTTGTATGAAAAGTTATTGAAAAAATGTTTGAATTTTTACAGGTTGAAGGACTACGCCGGAGCTTCCAGATTGGTAAGTGCGAAGCAGGAATCGGCATCTTCAAGTTGGTAATATGGTAGATGTAGACGTAACGTTCCTACAACTGATATTGTTTTGGTTATACCAATAAGTGGTTATTTTTACAAGTGGTACAGAGGTTGCTTGATTGCAAATGGTAAATCAAGGACATTAAGTTGTACTTGATTTACTACACATGATATAATAGACAAGATGATGAACCACATCCCCGTACTTAACAAGTGATAAACTTACAACTGGTAAAAACAAACTCATTTTCCGGAAAAATCATTTTGATTAAAACAAACTTAAGTGTTTTGAAATCTAAATGAGAAAATGGTTTGTGAAAGGGGGAGTTCAGATTGTTTATGCCTTAGTGGATGGCGAATTGATGCAATTCGTTGTCAGTTGTCAGGTTTCTGTATAGTTTTGTGTTCAAGTGGGTCAAGAAATTAGATAGTTTTCAAATTTTCTTTAATGTGTTTGCATTTTAGGGGGAGTAGAAAATTATTTCAGAAAATCCAAAAACATTAGAAAATTTGAAAAATACAAAAACATGATAAAATCCAAAAACGAGTTTTGTTGTGAAAAGAGGAAATGATAGTACATCAGTGGACTGTCACAACATGCTAAAGAATTGGAACGATAAAATGTGATAAACAATCTCACTGCGGATGTGTCGGTAGATTTTTACACACTTAGTAAATTGTGATGAGATATAAACCTAAAAATTTTAAACTTGCTTGTTCTGTGGGTTAACAACTTCTTGGATATATAGGTAACCCCTGAAATCTTGTTTGAAAGGTCCCTTATTCTGAGATACTAGGTCTTTATGCTCAGTGATATCTGGGGTATTATCCCGGGACTTCTGCTGAATGGAAGTTCTGACCTAGTCCCCGGATAATGCTTTTCGCAAAAGCTTGAAACATAGCTACACCCTCAGCATGTTGATGAAACTATAAAATTGATAGTCACTGCTGTTGTAATCAAAAGATCCTCTAAAGGGGACACACCGAAAAGTCGAAGCCGTCATCTCTTTGCGTATACGGAAGTATCGACCTGAGCTCTCACGGCCCTCGCATCTAACCCCTGACAGATATCATCTGTGGTATACTCACCTGTAAGACTGAATATTGGGATCTGGATACGGGAGTATATTCAAGTGGTGGGACACACGGATAAGTTCAAGAACTTAAAACATTAACATCGTATCTCGAAACAGTTGAAATTTGTGTGAAAATTTAAGTGGACAAATATACTGACAATCTAGGTGAATTGTTTAGAGCTTAAAATGTAATCAGCTTAACGGTTTTCGTGACATGTCTCAGAAACTGATATGATCCTCTTGCACATTCTCACAAAAATATTGTCTGTAAATATTTCGTTTCTGCATTTACTTTCTTTCAGAAAATTCAAAAAGATTTTGTGTGTGTTTTAGCATAAATTTTTGAAAAGTCAAAAAGATTTTCGACTGCTGATGTTGGAAAGCTGATTTTCAAAATTCTGAGTGCTAAACATGATGACATTGTTGTGAGGGGGAGTGTGTTTTGAACGTCAAATGCTTTTTGTAAATCATCAAGTGGTTCATCAAAAGAGGAATTTCTTATGAGAGGGAGTCGGTATTGGTGTATACATTTATATTCGAATTGTTAAATTTAGGAAATTTACTTCTGGGTTAAGAATATACAGGGATAGCCAGGTTTCGATCTTGAACCTGAAGATAGAGTGCCAGGTTTCGATACCTGAGGTTTCTGTGATTTTAACAAGCCAGGCTATGATCCCAGCAAGTCGAGAGGGGGAGTCTGAAGACATCCGAGTAGACAAAGTACGAGCCAGGTTATTCGATTCTGAGTCCTGAGCTGAACAAGAGCCAAGTTTCGATCTTGGAAATTAACAGATGTGGGATGGAAAGCCAGACAACGATCCTGATACAGATGCTGCTGAAGAACAAAGAAATACTAGCACATTGTTAAAGGGGTGTCCGTTGATGAAGATAGATAGAGAAAAGCCCAGAGGCTGATCAAGACTGAAGATGCGAAGACATGGCATGATCTAAGACTCAACGACTCGTCAACATCTGAGGGGGAGTCTGTTAGTGCATACATCTGGCGACTTCGTCTTGTATTGAGTCTTAGATTGCATTGTATAGATTAGGGCACGTTTTACGAGAAAATAGGAGACTGTATGTGTATTAGAAGCTGATTTCGCTCATAAGTGTCAGTAGGGTGATTTCGGGCGAAATCACAATTAGCAGATTTCGCTCATATGGTCAGGTGTCATCGGGGGCGAAATCACAATACTATATATAGGTGTCATTTGGGCGAAATCAGTATCTGTTGCCTTGTATTCCACGCCGAGGTGCTGCCGGTGTGAAGACTGACTGTAATTGCATTCTAATCAATACAATCAGTAGTTAAAGTGAAGAATCAGCTGTTTCTAGCTTTGTTTCTTGTTTTCCGCACCTGAAACAGAGTAAAACTCCTCTGAACGACTCATTCGGGTCAGATCACGATCCTACAGGGGTGAAGAGAATTCTAGAAAAACGGTAGGAAAAAGTAGGAAGGATTGGTTGGAAAAGCTCGACGATGCATTATGGGCATTCCGCACCGCTTACAAAACACCGTTAGGAACCACGCCCTTCATGATTGTGTATGGCAAAGCATGCCACCTTCCGGTGGAGTTAGAACATAAAGCTTTGTGGGCATTGAAAACCGTTAACCTTGACCTTACTGAAGCCGCAAGGAGAAGGTTCTTTCAAATCCATGAATTAGAGGCTCTAAGGGATGCCGCCTATGAACGATCTTGGAGTATCAAGGAAAACACTAAGGCATTGCATGATAGGAGGTTGTGAAGGTTGAAGGAGTTTAAGGTAGGTGATAAAGTGCTCTTATTCAACTCAAGATTGAAATTGATAGCGGGGAAGTTGAGATCGAGATGGACCGGACCGTATGTGGTAAAGGAGGTGTTTCCATACGGTACTGTCGAGTTGTATGACGAAGTTGATAAAGGTGTGTGGAAGGTAAATTGTCATCGATTGAAACACTACTTGGGAGGTCCCATTGATACCACCGAGGAGGAAGAAATTCCTCTAGAGGACCCACCCACCTTCACCGAATAATGAGTTATGGAAAGCTTCGTTTGTAGAGTATGTACCGTTTGTAAATATCGTTAATTTTCGTATTGTTTCGTAGTTTTTTGTGACTTTGTTTATGGTGTTTGAGAAATTTTACAGGAATCGTACCATTGAGGAGCTGAAATTGCGAAAAAAACGACATTCCAGGTAAGTCCCAACACTTAGAAAAAATCTGGGATGGTTTGGGGAAGGTTTGGTAAGACTTAGGAAATTTTATAAGGCATAAAACATGAAAATTTACGCAACCTTCTGCCCAAAACACGCCCTCGCGTCGCGCCACAGCAAAACAACATCACTGTGGCGCTACGCGACCCCTCAGGCCAAATAATAGATCTGAACCGAGCTGTGGCGGTGCGCGACGATGACTGCCACTATCTGTGGTGCTACGCGACACCTAAACTTGAACCTCCTATTTGAACCATGCCGTGGCGGCACACTACAGCATATATGTTCCAACGTCGCGCAGCGCGACCACGTCCCAGATCGTTTAAGACCTATCTTTTCATCTGTTTTCCCCAAAATCAACCAAACCCTTCTTCTCCTATCCCCATCGCCGAACACACCCTTCCCCACCCTTACACCACCGTAACTCCACCATTTCCATCCATAATTTCACCCACTTGACCGGATTTCATCACTGAGCAAACCCCACCATACAAAAACCTCATCTAACCGCCGGTCTGCTCCGATTGGGAACTCACCCTTCACGAAAACTTTTGGTTTTTCTTCAAAGTTCCGGCGAATCTGATATGTTATTCTTGCTTATACTCTTCTAAATTTCAATTTGGGGTCTTTGTATAGTTTAGATTGTCTTAGTTTTGTGGTTTTTGGTGTCGGGTCAGTCGAGTAGTCTATGTCCAGGTTCGAGTCAATTTTTTTAGAGATTTAGGAGTCGGGTTAGTGTCGTTTTTGTTCGATTATATTGCAGGGTTGTAGGATTGTTGTGACGACCAAACGAGTCGTTCAGAAGAGATCTCGTCCAATACGAAAGGCGGAATCAGACGTATCGGAGTTATTTCAGCTGGATACACACTAGAATCACTTTAAATGTCTCTTGTATTGATTTCAGAACGTTTTACAATGCTGGAGACACTTCGGCAGAGCTTCGCTACCGGAATCACACACTTACCCATGAAAGACTCAAGCTCACTATTTATAGAAGACCCAGTTCACATGAAGTGGACTCATACAACTTGGTCAGTGTCAGTTCGTGCGAACTGGTCAATCTTCTCTAAAACTCTATTTTCTAGGCTACCGAGCTTTGTTCTTTCTAATCTAGCTACAAGACTCAATACAAGACGAAGTCGACAGACATATGCACCAACAGACTCCCCCTTGGATGTTGACGAAGTCTTCGGTACGAGTCTTCAGTATGTTAAATCTTCAATCTTTATCAGTCTTCTCGCTCTCTCCAAAGAATTTAACATTGTAAGCATCCTCAATCTCTCTATCTTCTCTTCCAGAATCTCAACCTGATTCTATTCTCTCTCTCTCTCTCTCTCTCTCTTATCAGCATCAACAGCTTCTGGCTTTAATGTCTTCAGACTCCCCCTTTCGATAAGCTGAGATCGCAGTTTGGAATTCACAATCTACAGGCTTTGGATCGGAAATTTGGCTGAAAATCTGCTCACGCTTTGCAGCTTTCACAGGTTCAGGACCATTTCCTGGCTCTCCATAGCCACAGGATCTGGAACCTGGCTAGAATATGCATATCCTCAGGAGTTGAAACCTGGCTGCTTCTACCTTCACAATCTCTACCAAAAAGTAAGATTTTTATTTATGACAATATTAATCTTTGCTTATCACTTGTAAAATCAAACTCATCCATCACTTGTAGATATCATCTAAAATAATTATACATTTATAATCTCTGATGACCACTTGTAAGAATACCATTATTCTTATTTCTAAACAAACCCTCCCAAACCTGTTGTTCATCATGTTTAGCACTCGGAATTTTGAAAATCAGCTTTTCAACATCAGTTGTCGAAAATAAGATGAAATAAAATCTTTTGGGATTTTCAAAATTTTATGCTAAAACACATTCTTTTTGGGTTTTTGTCTTTAAAAGGAAAACAGTAAAGAAATATTTACAGACAATATTTTTGGAGTTTGTGTAAGAGGATCATATTAGTTTATGAGACAAATCACTAACACCATTGACCTTTTTAGACTTTAAGTTCTAAACGATTCACTTAGATTGTCAGTATACTGATCCACTTAAATTTTCACACAAAGTTCAATTATTTCGAGATACGAGATTTAGTGTTTTAAGCACTTTGAACTTATTCGCGTGTCCCACCTCAGAATATACTCCCGTATCCAGACTTCTATATTCAGTCTTACAGGTGAGTGTACACTAATGATATCTGTAAACGGGTAATGCGAGACCATGAGAGCTCAGGCTAGAACTTCCGTTCAATCCGAGAGATGATGGCTCGTCTTTCGGTGTGTCCCGTTTGGGGATCTTTTCTTCAACAGTACATGATTAGCATTTTTCAATGTTTCATCATTTTAATGCTGAGGGTGGGCTTTATGATTAAAGCAGTGCAGAGCATTATACGAGGACTAGGCTATTGCTCCCGCAAAATCAGAAGTCCTAGTATAATACCCTAGATATCATCACGCACAAAGACCTAGTATGTCAGAAATAGAAAATCTTTCAAACAAGATTTTAGGGGTTACCCATATATCCGAGAGATGTTCCCCACGAGATAAGTAAGTATTGATATTTAGGTTGATATCTAGAAGACAATCTACTGAATGAGTAAAAACCTACTGGCATATCATCAGTGAGACTATTTATCACATTTGACTTTCCAATTCTTTAGCATGTTGTGATAGTCCACTAATGTACTATCATTTCCTCTTTTTCACAACAAAACTCGTTTTGAATTTTTCGATGTTTTTGGCTTTTGATATTTTATCATGTTTTTGGCTATTTCAAATTTTCAAAATTTCTAAATTTTTTACTCCCCCTAAAATCAAAAATATGTTTCAATTTCTGATTTTCTGAGAAAATTTGAAAGTAAACTGTACAAACATTGACAAACTGATATGAATTGCTTCAATTCTCCATTCATTTGGCGTAAACAATCAGAACTCCCCCTGACAACAAACTATTTTCCCATTATGATTTCAAAACACTTAAGTTTGTTTTAATCAAATGGTTTTTCCGGAAAATTAGTTTTATTGATTTCACTTGAAAGATCGGGGTTTTCATCACATTGTTTTCTCAACCACTTGTATGAAAGTTAAATCAAGTTCAACTTAATGACCTTGATTAACCACTTGTAGGTTCTTATCAACAATACCACTTGTAAATCGAAATATGACAGTTTTCAATTTTGAGAAAGATGTCGATTCATGCTCCACGATTACCAACTTGGGAGCTCCGGCAAGTCAGGTTTTTTATTCATAGAGATTCTCCCAAGCCTGACGGTGCTTGGGAGATTCCGAGTCATTGTCACTCGGTTTCTTACCTTTCTTTTTCTTTTCATAAAAATCCTTTACCCCTTTGACCTACCCGTTAATCATTTTTCTGAAAATATTTTGAACTGTAGGATTAAAGGCCTTTTCAACATCAAATTCTTTCTTTTCAGAAAAAAATTGATTTGAAATTTCAACTTTTCCAACTTTTTGTTTAAAATTTTCAGTTCGCAAAGGTGGAAAGTTGACATCATCCATTGGCGGAACTGAATTTTCTTCTTTTAGCTCAACTTTTGGCTCCTCTGACTTTGACGAGTCAGATTCATCGCCAGAACTAACATCTGAGTTCTTAACAACCCATTTTTGGTTGTTAAGCTTCATTTTTCTTTTGTAAAAACTTTTTGAACACTCACCAACTTCAAATTTTGAATTTTTGAAAACTTTAAATTGTTTGGTTGGTGGTTCACTATCAACCATCTTTTCTTTCAGTTTTTCAGAGACTTCCTGTTTTGTGTTGGTTGCCTTTGGACAGTTCAAGGCAATATGACCAACTACTTTGCAGTTATAACAGATTCTTGTCTCCTTTCTTTGATCTTGCTCATCATTCTTCATTCCCTCTTGCTTCTGAGCAAGGAATTCTTTGTTCGATTGCTTCCAGAACGAGCTCTTTTCCTCTTCTTCCGAACTTGATCCTGAAACAAATACAGTTTTTGATTTATAAATTTTCTCATTTTTATGATTTTCTGGTGGAATAAGACCTAAACCTTTCTTTTTGAAATTACCGTTATGGTTTGGTTTCTTTTGATAACCAGAACCAGAACTGTAACCTTTTTTCTTGTTTAACCTTTGTTGAACTCTTGAGGTGTACTTTTTAGGTTTTTCAGTAAGACTTACATCTTTTATTTCAGAAATATTAATTTATGTTAATTTGAAAACCTTGTTAATCATTTCAGTTTTAACACCTCTTATTGGAAATTCTTTATCAGAATATAATTTGTCAGAATAATTCAAAGTATATGCTACTTTGAATGTTTCGTCATTCAAATTATTTTGTGATAACAGAAAATCTTTATTTTAAACCCGTTTGACTGATGATTTTGAACTGTTAAGTCTCAGACTCAGACTTTGACTCTGACTTTGACTCCTCCGTTTCATCTTTATCCAACACCTGATCGACCACTTTCTTTATTAATTCAGACTCATGATTGGTGTCAGACGATGTGAAAGTGACATCAATGTTATCTGGCAATCCATCTGAAGGTTCAGATTCCCACTTTAAATTGGTTGCCTTTTTAACTCTTTCTAAATTAGGATTTCGTGGAGAATATCCATTTTCAAGCGGAGGCGGACACTTGGTATAGTTAGTACTGTGTTTCTTACCAGTATCTTTTACTTCAGATTCTTATTCTTCAAACGCTTTCATGCCTTCAACTGTTGGGTATATCCTGTCAATCACATAAGAAGAACATGAATAACTTTTCAATAACCTGTTTACTCTCTCAGTCTCTATCCTCTGAGTTTCCAATTTTTATTCAAGCTCAGCACATCTCTCAATGTAATTATTGACGATTTTCTGCTTTGTCATGAACGCTCCATTGAGTGTCTTCATAGTTGTTGCTTGTTCACTGCTTGACTCGTTATATTGATTCATGGCTTTGTTTAAAACATCATACGATTCTTTCAATTTGTTCATGTTATGAATCAACTTGTTGTTGTGCTTTTTCATAGTCTCACAATTTTCACATTTCTCAGACACCTTTTCTGCATCAGCTTCCTTTTCAATCTTGAAAGCTGGAATTTCTTTGACCTGCTTCTTCATTACTCGAACATCTTCATCATTACTGTCATCTTGTTTTTTAGCCTGCTTTTTTATCACTCGAAGATCTTCATCCTCACTGTTAACTTTTTCAGCTTGCAATCTTTTTATGTGCTCTTTCATTTTTCTTTCATAATACGAATAATCATCATCACTATCTTCAACGATTGGTGTTTTTCTTGAAGCCCTTTTTGTAAAAACCGGTTCTACTTCTTTCTTTTTCAGATTTTTTACTTCTTCAGCAGTTTAATCATCAAAGATTTGAGCAACAAAAGCTTTATGATCTGAAGTTCTGTTAGGATCATAATCATCCCAACTGAAACCTTTTGGAAGCCTTTCATCATCTTGATCTGTCAGACATGCTTTACTCTCAGCTGAAATATATTTGTCCCAGTTAAATCCTTTTGGTGATATTTTATGTCACACCCCGACCACGTAAAACAACAAATCGTGGCGGAAACGTCGGGGAGTTTTGTAACAGAATCATTGTTTCACAACCATGGATCAAATAGTTTTGTTTTATTTAATTTATTGAACTCAATGTTTTGGTACAATTCAGATAAATACAAATAATTGTTTCTCAGTTTTAAAGTCGCTAAGGCACAAGTCCATCCTATGTGTAGCATGCATCAACAATCATCACAAAGCAGTACCTGAAAGATATATGAAAATAGGTACGTCAGCATAAAAATGCCTGTGAGTAACATAGGATTTTATGAATTAGATTCATGGCTTTGGATAAAGGAGGAAAAGGTTTTATGTTTTCAAAATAGTCATGAATCCAATGTAAAAAGTTTTGTTTCTGAAAACGTGTCGTTTTGTAAAAGGGTTTATAGTATATACAAAATATACTTTGGTTTTGGAAAGTTTGTATAAATAGTATAACAAAGTATACTTTAGTTTTGAAATAGTTAATAGGTAGTATATCGAAATATACTTTAGTAATTAAAATATTAGATTTGGTAGTATATCTCAAGTATACTTTAGTTTAAGGATAAAAGTATTGGTAGTATATCAAATTATACTTTGGTTTGAAAATAGCATATCAAATATGCTTTGGTTTAAAAATAGCATATCAGTTATGCTTTGGTAGTATATCAAATTATACTTTAGTTTATGAAATAACAAAGTGGGTAGTATATCAAACTATACTTTGGTAAACAGTAGCATATCAAACTATGCTTTGGGAAATAACAAAGTAGTATGTTAAAACATATGTTGGATTTTGTACTTAGTATATCAAAATATACTTTGGTAGATCACATTTGAGAGTACATCAAACTGTACTTTTGTAGTATACCAACGTATACAAAAAGAGTGTGATTTGGTATTCAATCATGCCTTAGTGTATCAAACTACACTTTGGAGACTATAGAAACACCACAAAGGCAATTTCTATTTGGTTAAAATTTTGTTTCTGACATTCCATACAACAGGAATGGGGTGTCTAGTCCTATAGCGCTATATCATACTACCAATCGGCTGGGTGAATGTATAAAATAGGTACAATCCAACAATTAGTTTTATAAGTTTTGGAAAATCAGTGTTTAAACCATAGGTAATTGTTTAATTTGTCAAAAGAATGTGTATTAAGCATGTGTAATCATATAGTTTAAAATCAGGAAAATAACAGATAGGCATATATGTTTCACCCCAAAACAATTGAAAACAGTAAAAGAGGGGACTATGTACTCACTTGAGATTGCGAGTATCCTTGATTAAGTGTCCTAACAAAGCTCGGGAAATCAAGGAATCAAGTGGCACCTAGAATGGATCACTATGTTAAACAATCGGATCCTAAATCGGGAGATAGGATAGAATGAAGTTCTATAAATCAAATGAGTATTGCAACTCATATGGTATGATTTAATAGAGCTAGCATTCTGATTTGGAAGTCTACCTAAGTGCTTTTGACCCGTTTCGACCCATTATGGTAGTATAAGCCACTATAATGCGTCGTTTGCGTAAAACTATGTTCGGATGGTTAATTATGTGCTATGTCAAGTCTTACATGCCCAATTATCCCTATACATGTTATTAAATCAGATTATATGTCGAAAATATGTTCACATAATCAAAATACGGATTTTAGCTTCAAAAGGGCATTTTGGTCATTTCCTATGGGCATACAAGCTAACTAGCAAATGACTAACCAATCCTAGGTGATCATAAGGTTATAACCTCAGTGGTTATTCCATATGAATCTATGATCACTTACTAAGCTTGGTCGGATCCTAAAGATCGACCAAACGGGTCGGGTTCGAAAGGCTTAGCGGTTGTTTAGACCGCTTACCTTGCGACCCTAGACAAGCACAAACTAATAGTGTCGAGTTAGACATGTCAAAACATGTTTAACCTACTGATTTGGTATCAAAACAAAGTGTTTTGATACCCTAAAGTAGTTCCGTTGCAAAATGCGTGCTAAAACGCATTTTGACCGAAACTTTGACTCGACACTACAACTAGTTAACGTGGTAATCAGCGGCTATAATCACGAAGGATTATAACTATCGTGATTACAATCACGTTTCAAAGTTCAATTGAACTTTGACTTGACCAATTGATGGTCAAAACCGAAAGTCAAACTGTTGGCCAAACGTTTGACTTTCTGCATAAATTAAGGAAAAAGCCAATAAAAGAATGAAAGAATCTCACTTAGGGTCCTTGCTATCTTTTCAACAAAGAAGACAAAGTCCCAATTCAGCTTAGGAGAGCTCCCAAGCAGATGTAGAGAGGAGAGAATGAGAATGAGCAAGGAATGAAGGAGTTAGGATGGCTATTTATAGTTGTGGTGAGTTAATAGGATCATCACAAGTGTTTTGATTAGCCATTAAGCAAAGAAATCTGGCCATACAAGTGTAATTGACAGCTATACTTTGCTTGGAGAGGTGCTAACTTGGTCACCACACAAAGGAATTGCAAGAAAGGTCCCTGAATTATCAAACTGATGCTGAAAACAATGTTTCTGCCCAGATGTGATGGTCGCGTAGCATGACCATAAAGCCTTATGGTCGTCGCGCTACGCGACGGTGTAGGCTGAACTTTCAAAGTTTGGCAGAAATGGTCCCTGCACGTTTTTAAAGCCTTTTTCGATGCGTTTAAACCCCGTTAACCTCATTTCAAGGCTCTAAAATGAAGTTAAAGTATAGGGGACTCAAAACATGCTCGAAAACATCTCGGATGTCGGTTCGTTTGGTCGTACGATCGCGTTGTTCGGTTAATTACGACGGAACTCAAACGGATGCGAAAACGAACCAAATTAAGCGACGAATGGAATTTTTTTGCATGCCGATCACTAAAATAAAAATATTTTAGTGTGTACAAAAATTTTGGATGTCCAGATGTGGTCAGAACGTAAGATATGCGCGAAAATGCAAACTTACGCCGTTTTTGACACTTTTAGTCCTTGTAAGATCATATAAGCATGTTTTCGCACACCGAACCTATCAAAGCTTATTTCTAAGCCATGTTTAGGTTATATATGGTATGTTTAACTTATGATCAAATTTCGGACTGTTCGTTACCTTACGAATCGGTATAGTTTCGCAGTTTGACGCAAACAGTCCCTGCGATCGAATAAACTTGTTTTTGCCATACCAAACCTTCCAAAACTTATTTCTAAGTTATGTAAAGGTCATTTAAAGTATGTTAAGCCTATTTCACTATTCCGGAGTGTTTGTCGCGCTAAACTGATTACGTTTACGCACCAGTGCGCATATAACTTTCCAGAAAGCGATTTAAAGCTCGGAATTGAACAAGAATTGATATGTGCAAAGGATACACATATTTATACAAATCCCATGTATGAAACACAATGTTTCATAGGTTTGGCATTTGTTTGGTGTTCGTGGTGACACAGGTGTCACATTTTATCATCTTGATTAACTAGATAAGCTTTCTTTGGTTCTTCAATCTCTTTCCTAGCATGTGAAGTTTGTGGCGATTGTTGTTGATATGGATGTTGAGCAACATGATGATAAATTGCTTTCCGATAATAATCATTATTTCCGAAAGGATTTTGAGCTCCACTTGCTTCACGGTTTGTGCATTCTCGCTTGAAATGCCTTTTCTCCTTGCAATGAAAACAAGTAACTTTAGAATTATCAAATCATAAAGTAGATCCATTAGCATCACGGAAATCATCTCTTCCCTTATTCTGTTTAAACTTCTCAGCTCTTCTCAACACACTAGCCAAACACCACTTTATATCCATTAACTCCATCTCCTCAACATCAATCTGATCGTAATCCTCTTTTGTCAACATTGGGTTTCCGATCCTTCCTGCAACTAAACTCTCATAAGATTCTATCACAGTCACCAACAAAGACATGTGACCTTTGGCAACCTCTTCCGAGAAATTCTGACCATTCTCAAGATTTAAAGCAATATTGCATTGTAGTACTTTGCCATTCTTGGTTGCTGAAAAATTTGGATCGAATGATGGATATGAAGAGAATTCATTATTGTTGTTTGATTCCCGAGATGACCTTCCAGAAGAACTTTTTGCATTGAAAGCAGTTTCAATCTTTGGTGCAATGTTGGTCTTATCACTAATACCTCCTTTGTAATATAGACCAATGTCTTGTTCACCATTAAAGTCTTTCATTCTCGCCATCTTTCGTTGTTCCATCTCTTGAGCTTCGAGTTGTTCAATAAACGTGCTCAGCATTAGATTGTCAAATTCAGGTTTATTTTTCAACATCATAAGATACGTGCCCCAAACATCTTGCAGCAACGCATCGGCCAACTTTTCAATCCATTCTTCTTTATCTTTCTTGATGTTCAATCTCTTCATGTTAACCACCAAATTGCAATATCTTTCTATAATCTGCTTGGTGTTTTCAGTTTTTAATCCACGAAACAAATCAAATTCTTTCTTCAAAAGCGATTTTTTGTTCTTGATCATGTCTTCACTTCCAACAAACTTAGATTTTAGTTCTTTCCACATTGAATATGCACTTCCGTTGTGTTGTAATAAAATCAAAATTTCTTCCTTAATAGCAATATACTAACCATCATCTTTTCACTTTTGGATTTCTTTTTCTCTTCAACACTTAGATCTTTAATAGCAACATGCTCTCCGTCATCATTAACCGGTTTAATATATCGATATTCAACACATTCCCATGCATCTAAGTAATTTGCTTGAACCCAATTTTCAAAACGTTCCTCCCATCCACTATACTCCTCAATATTCATGAGCTTAGGCGGTTTTTGCATGGTGCCCATTTCATTTTCTAACATCGCATTCTGAGTCATAGTGATCGGGGTAGCAAATGCATTGTAGAATTCGTTTTCCATGCTTTGGTTTCAAAAATTTCACAAACTCAGACTTTCAAACGAACTGGGGAATCTCAAACGAACTGGAATATTATCAACCAATCCGTGCGAACTGGTATTCGAACCTCAAACGACCTGAAGTCAATTCTCAAACGATCTGGACTCTTTTCAAGCGAGCTGGACCTTTTCAATCTGATCCACTTCGTGTGACCTAGTTCAAACGAATTGGATGATCTACGCTCAATTCATACGAACTGGTAATTCCTTGGTGCGACCTGGGTTCAAATCGTATGAAATGGACTTTTTCACACGACCTGTTGGTGCATCCGTCTGTCGTCTTCATCTTGTATCGAGTCTTGTACTGTACTAGTTAGATCAGGGCATGAAAATCGAGATAGTGGGATTTTAGGGTGATTCCGCTTGAAATGTCACCTGGCCAGTTTCAAGCGAAATCACATAGTTTTAATTCCGCTCAAGTTATTGGTGTTGATTTCACTTGAAGTGTTAATGTCTTATTCCGCTTGAAAAGAACATATCATGTTCAAGCAAAATCTCCTGCCTATATATAGGCTGTCCAAGCAAAATCATGTATTCATTTATTCCGGTTTGCAACGAAGTGATGCCGAAGTGTCGAGTCGTTGTAAAAGTCATACAATCGATACAAACGACAGTTTAAAGTGTAATACTTGTTGAATTGAACTCAGTTTCTTAGTTTCCGCCTCTGAAACTGAGATAAACTCTTCTGATCGACTCATTTGGGTCTGAAAACGATCCTACAAGTGGTATCAGAGCTCAGGAGGAAGAGTTCTTACCAATTCAGCTGAAAATTCTGATTTCTACACCTTCTTTTTCAAAATTCAAAATTTTTCACCGTTAAAATCGGCCAAATTTCACATAGGTTGTGCGCAATTATGTTTTAACAAATCCTGGAAAGTTTCAGGCTAAAATTTGATCTAAAACTGATAATTTTAGTTATTCCGCTTGAAAACCAGTGTGAAATGATGTCATCAGCAGCTCTTCAAGCGAAATCTGGTGGTTGATTCCGCTTGAAATTCTGTTTCCGCTTGAAAATATTGGTGTGATTCCGCCTGGACGTGTTATTCCGCTTGAAATACTGGTTGATTTCGCTCGAACTGGTATTCCGCTTGAAAGATTCTGGTGATTCCGCTCGAAACCACCTTTCGCTTGAAAGTTATTGATTGATTCCGCTTGAATCAGTGTTTCAGCTTAAATCAGGGGTTTCGCTTGAAAAGTGTTTTAGTTGGAAGTTAGTTATTTAGCTTGAAAGGACTGTTTGAGAATTTTTTTGAAAAACCGAAATATGGACGAGGATTTTTATAATGCCTTTGCTACCCCGATCGTAGTAGCTCAGCGGGCGATGTTGGAAAACGAAATGGGAACCATGCAAAAACCGCCCAAACTGATGAACATTGAGGAGTATAAGAGTTGGGAAGAATGTTTTGAGAACTGGGTGCAAGCTAATTACTTGGATGCTTGGGAATGCATTGAAACAAAATACGTTAGACCAATTAATGACGACTAAGATGTGATTCCTATCAAAGATCTTAGTCCCGATGAGAAAAAGAAATACAAAAACGAAAAGATGATGATTAGCTTACTGCAACAGGCAGTCAAAGAGGATATCATGGTTTTGTTGCAACACACTAGGAGTGCTTATTCGATTTGGAAAGCATTGCGATCTAAGTTTGTTGGAAGCCAAGAAATGATCAAAAACAAAAAATCACTTCTGAAAAACGAGTTTGATTTATTTCGTGGTTTGAAAAACGAAAGCACAAAACAGATAATTGAAAGATACTGCAATTTATTGGTGAACATGAAGAGGGCTAGTATCACCAAAGAGAATGAGGAGTTAATTGAAAAACTGGCTGATGCATTACCACATGAGACTTGGGGTACATACTTGATGATGCTAAGAAACAAAAAGGGTTTCAACAATCTAACGCTGAGCAAGTTTATTGAGAAACGTGAAGCACAAGAAATGGAACAGATAAAGATTTCAAGAATGAAAGTGTTTGATGGTGAACAAGACATCGGTTTGTACTACAAAGCAGGGTTGAATGATAAAACAACCAACATGTCACCAAAAGCTGAAACTGCATTCAATGCAAAGGGTTCATCAAGTGGTCCATCTAAAGGATCAAGCAGCAAAACGAGTTTTTCATCATATCCATCATTTGATCCGAATTCATCAACAACAAAGAATGGCAGGAAATTACAGTGCAACATTGTTTTGAATCTTGAGGATGATCAAGATTACACAGAAGAAATTGCAAAAAGCCACATGTCTTTGTTGGGAACTGTTTTAGAATCTAATGGTAGTTTTGTTGCAGGTCGGATCAGGAATCCAATGCTTACTAAGGAGGATTACGATTAGATCGATGCTGAGGAGATGGAGCTGATGGATATAAAATGGTGTTTGGCTAGCGTATTGAGGAGAGATGAGAAATTTAAGCAGATCACTGGAAGAGATGATCTCCGTGAGGCTAATGTTTCTACTTTAGGTTTTGACAAATCTAAAGTCACTTGTTTTCGCTGTAGGGAAAGGACACTTCAAGAGAGAGTGCACTAACCACGAAGCAAGTGGAGCTCAAAATCCGTTCAACAACAATGACTACTACCGGAAGGCCATCTACCATCAGGTTGCTCAACAACCGACTCAAAATCAACATCAAGCACAAACTGCACATGGAAGAAATGTGATTGAAGATTCTTCAAAAAGAGCATGTGTGGTGAATCAAGAAGAGAAAAAATCATCAACAGAGTTCAACTGGGATAAATTTATACCAGCTGATGCTAAAGCATGTGTGATTGATCAAGACGATGAAAAGTTACCTGAAGGGTTTAGCTGGGAGAATTTCACTTGGGATGATTATATTCCTGACCAAGCTCTTGTTCACACGGCTTTTGTTGCCCGAGTTGAAGAAGATAGTGATGATGATACTGAGTATTATGCTAGAAGAATGAGAGATCATTTGAAGATGATGGCTGAAAGCGACAGTGAAGATGAAAAAGCCAAGAAGAAAAAGAAAAAGATCAAGACACCAGTGAGCAGTGATGATGAAACTCCGGTGGTCAAAAGAAAAGTAAAAGAAGTTTCGAAGTTCAAAATTAATCAAGAGGTTATTGCCAACTGTGAAACTTGTGAGATCATGAAAAAGAAAAACAGTGAGTTGATCAACAACATGAACAGGTTGAAGGAATCTTATGATGTGTTGAACAAAGCAATGAACATGTACAATGATACAAGTGAAGAACAGGCATCTGCTATGAAAACTCTTCAAGGAGCATTCATGACAAAGCAAAAAGTCGTGAATAACTACATTGAGAAGTGTGCTGCTCTTGAACAGAAATTGGAACTTCAAAGAATTAAAACTGAAAGAGTAAATCGTTTGTTGAAAAGTTACTCATGTACTTCTTATGTCATTGGCATGATTTATCCAACTGTTGAAGGCATGAAGGCATTTGAAGATGATGAAGTAACTGAAGAACAAAAAGTTTCTGAAGAAAAGACTCTAGAGAAAAAGACTGAGAAGAAGAATGACACAAAGAAAAATACTGACAAGAAGAATTCTGGTAAGAAACAAGGTGTCAGTTACAACAAGTGTCCACCCCCGCTAGATAATGGATATTTACCCAGAAATCCAAATGCTGAAAGAGTCAAAAAGGCAACAAATTTGCAGTGGGAGTTGGAGTCATCAGTAAATTTGCCAGAAAGTATTGATGTCACGTTTACATCGTTTGACACTGATCAATAATCTCAATTGACGAAGAAAGTGGTGGATCATGTGTTAGATAACGATGAAATTGAGGAGTCAAAGTCGGAGTCTATGTCAGAGTCAAAGTCTGAGTCCAGCATTTCGGGTCAAAATGAAAAACAGGGCAAAAGAGTTTATGATAAAGAATTCCTGTTATCAAAATCTAATTTGATTGATGAAACTTTTAAAGTAGCATATACTTTGAATGATTCGGACAAATTATATTCTGATGGGGAATTTCCAATAAGAGGTATCAAAACTGAAATGATAAACAAGGTTTTCAAACTAATAGAAATAAATATTTCTGAAATAAAAGATTTAAATCTTACTGATAAACCTAAAAAATACACCTCAAGAGTTCAACAAAGATTAAACAAGAAAAAGGGTTACAGTTCTGGTTCTGGTTTTCAAAAGAAACCAAACCATAACGGTAATTTCAAAAAGAAAGGATTGGGTTTTACACCAACAGAAAAACAGAAAAATGAAAAATATGTTCGAGATTTTATATCAAAGATGACATTTGTTTCAGGTACTTCTTCGGAAGAGGAGAAAGAAAAGTTGTTCAGAAGGCAGTCAAAGAGTGAGTTCCTTGCAAAGAAACAAGAGGAGATAAAGTTTGTTGGTAAGAAGAAAATTACGAGAACCTGTTTCCAATGCAACTCTGTTGGACATATTGCCAGAGATTGTTCTAAGGCGATAGCACCAAAACAGGGAGTATCTCGTAAACTGAAGAACAAAGTTATTGAGTTTGAACCACCAACTGAAAGAACAAAACTATTCAAAAATTCTACATTTGAAATTGGTGAATGTTCAAACAGGTTTTACAAGAAGAGAGCTAAATCTGGCAACCAGAAATGGGTTGTTAAGAAGGCTATTGATAGTTCTAGCGATGATTCTGATACGTCAAAATCAGAGGAGCTATCTTCTGGCAATGAATCTGATTCCACAAAGTCAGAGGAGCCACAGGTTAAGAAAAATGGTGAAGAATCGGTTCCGACTGTGGATGATGAGAATTTTCCACCACTTCAGGCTGAAAATTTTAAGAAGAAAATTGGAAAAGTTGAAATTTCTAACCAATTTTATTCTGATAAACAGGTTTTTGATGTAGAAAAGGCTTTTAACCCCAAGGTAAAACATATCTTTGGTAAGATGATTGATCGAAAAGTCAAAGGGGTTAAAGAGTTTTATGAGAAGAAGACGGGAGGTAAGAAACCGAGGGTTGATGACTCGGTGACACCCAAGGCTGGTCAGGCTTGGGTGGATATTTTCTTTGAATGAAAAACCTGACTTGCCGGAGTTCCCAGGTTGGTAAGAGTGGAACATGAATCGGCATCATTCTTATTATTTGATTGTTTTACGTACAAGTGGTACAGAGGTTGGTTCTTAAAAAGTGATTAATCAAGGTCATTAAGTTGAACTTGATGTAATCCTCATACAAGTGGTTGAAGACAATATGATGAACCACATCCCCATACCTACAAGTGGTAAAATCAACTAAACTAATTTTCCGGAAAAACCATTTTGATTAAAACAAACTGAAGTGTTTTGAAATCTAAATGGGAAAATAGTTTGTTGAAAGGGGGAGTTCTGATTGTTTATGACAAGTGAATTGCGAGTTGAGGCGATTTGATATCGGTTGTCAAGTTTACTTGTACAGTTTGTTTTCAAATTTCTTTATATGTGTTTGCATTTTAGGGGGAGTAAAAATTTCAAAAAATCCAAAAACATTAGAAAATTTGAAAAAGCCAAAAACATGATAAAAATTAAAAATGAGTTTTGTTGTGAAAAGAGGAGATGATAGTACATTAGTGGACTGTCACAACATGCTAAAGAAATGAAAAGTTAAAAATGTGATAAACAATCTCACTGTGGATATGCCAGTAGGTTTTTACACATTTAGTAGATTGTGACGAGATATAAACCTAAAATTCAAACTTGCTTATATCGTGGGTAACAATTTCTTGGATATATGGGTAACCCCCGAAATCTTGTTTGAAAGGTCCCTCTTTCTGAGATACTAGGTCTTTATACTCAGTGATATCTGGGGTATTATCCCGGGACTTCTGCTGAATGGAAATTCTGACCTAGTCCCCGTATAATACTTTCTACAAATGCTTGAAGCATAGCACAGCCCTCAGCAAAAATGATGAAACAATAATATTGATAGTCATTGCTGTTGAAGAAAAGATCCTCTAAAGGGGACACACCAAAAGTCGAACCGTCATCTCTCTGCTGAACGGAAGTTCTGACCTAAGCTCTCACGGTTTCGCATCTAACCCCTTTACAGATATCATCTATGGTATACTCACCTGTAAAACTGAATATTGGGATCTGGATACGGGAGTATATTCAAGTGGTGGGACACGCGAATAAGTTTAAGTTCTTAAAACATTAATCTCGTATCTCGAAGCAGTTGAACTTTGTGTGAAAATTTAAGTGGACCAGTATACTAACAATCTAGGTGAATTGTTTAAAACATAAAATGAAATGAAGCTTAACGGTGTTGGTGATTTGTCTCAGAAACTGATATGATCCTCTTACACAAAATCACAAAAATATTGTTTGTAAATATTTCTTTACTGCATTCCTTATTTTCAAAAATCCCAAAAAGATTTTAGTGTGTTTTAGCATAAATTTTGAAAAATTCAAAAAGATTTTCGGCAACTGGTGTTGAAGAGCTGATTTTCAAAATTCCAAGTGCTAAACATGACGACAGTTGGTTTGGGAGAGTGTGTTTAAGAGTTTAGATCTTTCAAGTGGTCATTAGAAATTTTTGTAGAGAAAATGTTTTTGCAAGCGGTAAAAACTATATTCCTACAGGTGGTTCATCAGAGACTAAATGTTAGATCATTTTATATTTTCTACAAGTGGTGTCTGAGTGAGTTAAAGGTTTATATTAGAAAACTTATGTTTGAGGTAGAGATTGTGCAGATAACCTGAGGTGAAGGAGAGCCAGGTCACGATCTTGAAATGGATTCTGTAGAGCTAGGATAATCGATCCTGAAAAGCTAGTGTTTAAAGAAGCCAGGTTTCCGATACCTTCGAACTCTGTGGACAAAGTTTAAGTCAGGAAACGATTCTGAACCTGTGAAAGCCAGACTGCGATCCCAGGTGATTGAGAGGGGGAGTCTGAATGATAGAGAGCCAGGTTCTGATCCTAAGATTGTTGCTGCTGATGAATTTAAAGATTCAACATTTGAGGAGGAGTGTATGTTGGTGCTGATGAATTGAGAAGACCTCAACATCCGAGGGAAGGAGTTTATAGATGATGAAAGGGAAGAGAAGATAAAGATTGAGAATACTTACAACGTCAGATATTTCAAAGAGTTCAAAGAGAGGCCCAAAGACTGATAAAGACTGAAGATTCGAAGACTCGACACTGAATGTAACATCCGTCAAAAACGGATCCTCGAAACCCGACTTGGAAACCGGATCCTAGTCAAATAAATAAAATATCGAATTTGTCGTTCTTTTTAATATTTTGTGGAATATATAAACACAAAACTCTTAGTCTTGGAGTTTATTTTTTTATAAAAAAAAATAGTAAATAAATAAATAAATGCTCACACATAATGCAAACAATCTGAAGCAACTATTGCATAACGTACATTTTTTTAGATTAATTCTTTTGCTGCTAGCAATTGAGAACAATAACACAGCGTAATTAATATATAATTGACGTTTCCTTTTTACGCTTCCTGATTTCTCGATAACTAACTTCCGTTGACGCGTTTCACCTTTTAACAACAATCATGAATATGGCTATAATCTCACCACCATTCATCGATGATCAACCTTACCATTCCGAAATTCGTAAACTTCGCAACATACCGAAACGGGAATTGGAATGGCTATATAATCAAATGCATCACAAACATCTTTCATTCACATATTCTTTCTCGAACACACCTACTGACGAAACAACAACAATACAACGGAGAGAACCTACAAGCGCCGGAGTTCGAGACGTTGCCGGAGAACCGAAAGCCACCGGAGGCGTACCGGGAACACGACATTGCGTCCGAAGTAAATTGATCGTTGTTCTTGTTCGACTGTTCATCCATGAAATGAAGGTGGATACGCCCGAAGTTCGCAAACGGGATTTCGCACATCACTGTTTCATCCTTAACATCCGTTACCCTAAATACTCCTATCGTTTCCATCGCCAAAACCGCCACGAAATGGGTTCCGGTTCCTGATCAAACGAGACCTCCATACCGAAGCCGAACGGAGATCACAACGGGGACTCGACTCGACTCGTACGCGGTATACCTTTCCTTGTCTTTAAACTATCCGACTTATTCTATAATTGAACAGCACCATTTGTTTCATAATTTAAACAGCAACATAAGTTGATGGGTTCTTGTATGAATGGGTTTCTGTAGTTGTAACATAATGAAGAAGATGGCAAGCGATTGTGTTCAAATATCAAACATATTTCATCATATGCCATTTTTTAAAGAAATAAAAACTCAATTAAACCACATCTGGTTAACATGGATTAGTGGTTGGCACTACTGATCTTAAGTTAGAGGTCACGGGTTCGAACCTGCTCCATGTTTTTCGCTGAGTCTTTTTGGAAACTATATTTTATAAAGGAAAATCTGAATCAAAGTTGTGCTACTTCTATGAATTTAAAACTTAATAAATTACCAGCAGGAGATTCAGATCAAGTGGTTGTAAGGGTTGCCGGTAACCCGGAGGTCACGGGTTCGATACCCGGCCAACCCCAGTTTTCTTTATCTATTTCTTTGATTTTTTTATTATCCCTTTTATAATTTAATATAAGAAACAGATTATTTATATGTATAAAAACTTATTTCCTTTAACCATAATCTTTAATTTTAATAATAAAAGCAAATAATTAATGACCTATATTAATCCGTGTGTATAACCTAAGCTACTAATAAGATTAATTTATAATTCCTTTATAACATTGCATATTATAAATTCTAATAAATTAAATTGTGTAAACCATAAACTTTAGGAATTTATCTAACCTATAAATATTAACGAGATCGTTATGTGATACTTTATAATATAGGGTAAACGTTTCCTATTCGTTCTTTTGGATTCCCAATCTTACTCGTGCGTTATTACAAGAAATCGCAATGCAACCAATGTGAGTATACTCGAATTCCCCTTTTTATGTTTACCACTTTTGGGGGTGTAACATGTTACCTTATTTAAAACACACTTAAACTTATTCTTTATGCAATGCATAAAACAATCCTTATACATGAATACTGTGTTATGATACTTGATGCTTACGTGGACCATATTTATGTGATATGTTTTAGTCATTAGCTTTCACGAGCCTCCATTTGACATGTATAGCGCTATAGGAGTAACGCACCGCCCCCTTTAAACTTGTGGTCATGTCGAATTAACTAAACTTTCTTGCGTAAACAGAGGATTGGCTAGAAATATTGCATGCCATGTTAGGTTGATCTTGTATAAACTAAGTTGCCATGTGGATTCGTTTTTAAACTCTTATACTTATACTTATTCATAAACTTGTATACTCGCCTTTGCTTACGCATTGAATTATATTTTAAACATGTTACAGGTTGAGGATTGATGATGCTATGAAATGGACTAGCGAAGATGCCTAGATACTCACTTAGGCGTTGTTGGGATTGAACCCTATCAGAGGAACAGATAATTAAAACCAAAACTGGATCAGAACAGTGGATTCTGAATAAGCAGATGCTGATACACAAATCTCTTCCCTTGAAAGTGATTACAACTACTGATGACCTCCTATCTGCTGATCTTACCAAACTGCTGTCTCATAACTGCTGCTCAACTAAAGATCTGATGGAAGACTAAAGTCCTACTGATTCAATCTACTGTCTTGAGTCAAGCACTGCTGATCCGGACAAGTGCTGCTGGGTTCACAGCAGTAGAAGGTTGCAGCAGCTGTTCTAAAGTCTGTTTTGTAATAGATTGTATAAGCAGTAGTTAACCCAAGCAGTGTCTGTATAGATCAGAGGTTAGAGTTTGTTAGGAGGTTAGATGTCACTTTCATGGTGACGTCAGCAAAGATGCTCAGTAGTTTGCAAGTGCCTATAAATAGTTCAGTACTTTGTACTGTTCTATTAGCTCTTTGCATCATTCGTCTTCTTTGCACGAACAAACTACTGAGCTCGGGCTGAGGGGGAGTTTGCATTCATACATCTATCTTTGTAATCGTTGTTGAAATTAAATTCAATCATTCGGTTCATAGTGTAAAAGATGTTTGATTAAAGTATTACTCTCATTTGATTGTATGCAAAGTTTGTTTTCATTTTAATTCCGCTGCACAACTCATCCATTTTCATCTTAACTTCAAACACAAAATACAATCAAAAAGAAACTCAGATCCAACAATTGGTATCAGAGCTTGGACAGTCAAATTTCATTTAACAATCATTTTGACGTAAAAAGTTCAGCTCAAAACAGTTGATAATGATCGTTTGTTCATCGTTGAAAAACAGAGTAAGGATTAATCACCACTAAAGTTGATTTATCAGTACCTGTAAAACAACAAGAATGACGTCACAATCTCAGGACGATAAAAACAACATTGGTTCTCTCTTTAAACCACCCATGCTAAAAAGAAATGAGTACAACATCTGGCAGAGGAGGATGGGTCACATCCTCGCTCAACAAACCACAGGTTGTTGGAAGTCTGTCATCTTTGGTCCTCATGTTCCTACAGTGCCAATCGCTGAAGATGCTAAAAACAAGTTCCAAAACCCGTTGAAAATTATACTGAAACGGATTATCAAAAGTTTGAACTAGATGCTAAAGCATTTAGTATCATAGCATCAGCGATGCCCAACGAAATATATGTTGGATTGTTACATTGTG